>NC_065589.1:56397768-56701657 GCF_024542745.1 Macaca thibetana thibetana
CCAACAATCCTAGATAGCCTTCCCTCCATTCTCATACCTAACTCATTATTTATACTTTCATGTCTTACTTCTATAACTGATCTTTTATTAGCAACTTTTCCTCCTTACCAGATCCTCTCCCTCTGACCTACAGATACATTTAGGTTTTCCATATCCTAAAAAGCCCTTCCATGACCATGTCTTCCCTCTAAACATTAAGATAGAGAGGACTGCATTCATTTTTCTTCTCACTGTTATCACTGCAGTCTCAATGAAACTGGCACCTTATTCCTATAACCAATTACAACTATAACTTATTTATATTCTTTTTCATCCTACTTGCTTCTTTGGAAACTTGTTTCTTAATTTTTCTCTGACCTTCTCAATGTCTTTCCTTAGTATTTCTTCTTTTACCTACCCCAAAACACTGATGTTTTGCAGGGTGTTCATGTCTATACAATATCCCAGACAGTACACTTTTGATAATCAAAAAATCTCAAACTCATGAGGTCTCAAAGTGAACTTACTGACTTTAACTCCAAGCTCATTTATGTCTCCTTCTAGTTTCCATTAATGATTTTAATATATACCCAGCTGCTCATGTCTGGCCTTTTACTATTTATTACTCTTTTTATATATGGTCAAACCACACATTTATGTTACCAGTCTGGTACCTGCACACATCTAAGTTTGCCAAGTCTGGTATAACCCCCTATAGATAATTTCCTAGTTCTTAAAATTAGGCAAAAGTTAGCATACTTACCATCTTTATCTGAAGTATATGTGCTGAATCTTTCAAGACTGGCTACAGTAATACCTGTTTCATCTACATCTCTTGGGATGTACAGGCTTAAATCTATGTCATTTACACTCACTGAATCATCAACCTTTAACAACATATAGAAAAGAAAGTTGTTACAAATAAGAACAGTTTTCTTTTACTCCTGACATTTATCTTAATTAGCCAAAATTATCACTGATCCAAGTGGAAAAAAAAAGACCAATTACTGGCCAGGTGTGGACGCTCACAACCGTAATCCCAACACTTTGGGAGGTCAAGCTGGAGGATCACCTGGGCTTAGGAGTTTGAGACCAGCCTGGGCAACAAAGCCAGACCTCGTCTCTATAAAAAACAAAAACAAAAGATCCATTGTCAAAATTATTTTTCCTAAGTTTCTTTTAAAAAGAATAGCAAGGTGGTATATGAACCTTCTTCCTCTGCCATCACATTTTTATATATAGAGTACGATTTTTTTCTTTCAACCCAGAGGCCAGAATTTTGTAAGTACACAAAAAATGAATAGTAACTTATCTGTTATTACTAAATCTGTCAACAACCAAATGACTGTGCTATTGTCTCATGCTCCCTACACTGTAGTTTTAAATTAGTGCACTTGTCCCATAACTTTAAACATAAAATATTAAACAAAAATTACTCTTTTTCTTTTAGAGGGAGGACAAAACATACTTTTTACAGGTAATACATATAGCACTCAACCACCTACTAGGCACTATTCTAAGCTGTATAAAGAACAACTAATTCATGAACTCATTTAATTCTCACAAACTCCCTATGATGTAGAGATAATCACTATGTCCATATTACAGATGAGGGTGGAGGCCTAGAGTAATTTCCCATGGTTGGAGTAAGGATTTGAACCCAGGTACCGTGGCTCTGATGTTGGTGGCTCTTAACCATGTTGCGATATTATTTATTGTTTCTTTCAATTAACATAAGGAGATGAGGCACAAAACTTCCTCTTACCTCATCACCACCTGTTCCCTGGGTGTAGCGGGTATCATCTGCTTCCTCATCATCATCATTGACAAGTTCAGGACGAAATTCAAACACTTCACGACCACTGATCTATTCAGACACACAAATATATCAACTCAGGTCAAAAATCTAAACATTCCTTGTCATTGATGAAATAGGGACAAAATCTTGCATGACACAGAAAATTAAAAATGGAAGAATAAAGAATCAGTTTGGGTGAGTCAGAGACATACCACTAGTGCTTTCCCTGCTTTGAAGTCAGCTTTCCTTCTTTCCATATCTTGTTCAAGTTTATCAATCTTTTCTTGTCTTTTCCTTTTCTTCCAGGCAAGAAAAGATTCTAGAGTGATTTTGGTAACATTTGGACCTAGGGCAGAACGCTGCAACAATAAAGAGTTAATTTTTTTTCCCACAGAATTCACCTCAAATAGTGCTTAGTGCAGTTTCTCTTAATGTGATTAATTCCTTGCCTATGACTATCCTGAATATATTACATTTGAATAAGCTGATATATGTATATTTTTACTTTACATGGCAATGAGCAAAATGAGTATCCAGAGATACAAACACTAAAAATATACTATTCTGAGCTAGCTTTCTTCTCAACATTGAAGATGAGTAAAACTTACTTGTCATAAGAAATTGTTTTAACATGAATCAATTGCTGAAAATAATAAATATAAAAAGCACTATAACAATATCCAAGTTTCACTTGTGTTTCTGAGGAGATGAGAAATAAAACTAAACAAACAAAAAAACACCTGCTTCTCAGGGCCAATAATCAAATAATAAATATATAGAACAAATAATTTGCTGAACACCTGCCAGGTATTAAATGCTTTATACATGCTAATGCACGGATTCCCAAAAATAAGTGAACAAAGGGTAATGGGGAATTTACAAAAGATGAATAGCTAACAAGTGTGAGAACCAGTACACAAACCATCTCAAATATACCTCACTCTGAAGTCTATATTTTCTATTATAGTACGTTATATCGTGACTGAGACACTAAATAATAAGGCAAAATGGATACAGTTTTTAATATGCAACCCTAAATCTAATGTTTCTAATAATCTCAAAATTTTCATAGAATGAAAACTGTGTTTTGTACTGAGCCAAAGACAAGTGCTGAATATCCTCTTCAGACTTATTCCCTTCTATAAGCAGAGTGAGTGTTTTGAGTCCAGAGCTGATAAAACATGTAATTTAAAAACTAGAGTGTTGTCTTCTTCCATACATATGCTAATAACTGAAATACCAGTGAAAAACAAAAGACAACAGGGCAAAAAATCTAAAACTACAAAAATTCAATCAATCTGAGAACTAAGCATTTTTAGTAACTCAATCTCAGAGAAACAATTTGATAAGCCAGTAGCTAGTACTTAAAAAATTGTTTCACAACCCTAAAATTAATGTCATGATTGGCTCATGTTTATGGCTAGGTTAACACTTTACATATACAAGAATAATTAAAGTAGGGCAATTTTGGAAATAGATCTCAATATATATTTATTTTTTCCTTTCATAAAAGGCTATTGCCCCCAAGTGGTAAGTATTAGAATTTCACAATAGATACTGCTTTCAGTTTTTATGGTAGGAAAAGGATACTAGTTACCTCTCTCTCAATTAGATCTTCTAATGAAATTTCATCTTCTTTCTCTTCTTTCTTTTTATCTTTTTTCAACACAAATCCAGGAGGAAGTGCATGACGATACATGCAAATATCACCCCCTCCAGGGCATACCCAAAACCAGCCATACTTGTTGTTTTCAATAGCTTCAAGGAAATGCTTGCACACCTATAGAGACAATATTATTCACAAGCGGTGGCTCAGTGTAAGCCATTTCCAAGGTAAATGCCTAAGTATATGGAACAAGTATAGACACAAGTATGTTCTATTACACAAGTACATTCTATTCATTTCTGTACATAAGGGTGCTCTGTCTAGCTTCTATTCTCTGCAGAAATGCAACATATGTTTATCTTAAAATACCTAAAACAATGACAAGTTCCCTTAAAGGGGAATCTATAAAAAATTTTCATTTGTTCTAAATTCTAAATCATACAAAAATGACTTGTTTCAGTTACCCTTTGCAAATATACACCCCCAAATCAGAATATACAATTGGCTATAAAAAAATAAAATCAGGCTGGGCATGGCGGCTCACACCTATAATCCTAGCACTTTGGCAGGCTGAGGCAGGTGGATCACCTACTGAGGTCAGGAGTTCAAGACCAGCCTGGCTAACATGGTGAAACTCCTACTAAAAATACAAAAAATTAGCTGGGCATAGTGGCACATGCCTGTAATCCCAGCTACTTGGGAGGCTGACGCAGGAGAATCTCTTGAACCCAGGAAGCAGAGGTTGCAGTGAGCTAAGATCGTGCCATTGCACTCCAGCTTGGGCAACAAGAGCCAAACTCTGTCTCAAAAATAAAATAAAAAACAAATAAATCGAATAAATAATTTTCTTTGGTTTGATCTTTCCTAAATAAAAACGAATCACAAGCAGTATACAGGAGCAAGGTACGAAAGGAACACGAGAGAGTCACCCTTCACAACATGGATGGAAGATACAATTGTATTTAAGCCTCAAGTAATAAGCTTTGCAAGTAAGAGAAAATTAACAAACAGTATCCGCCCCCTAAAACAAACATAACAGATGTGTATTAATGTAGTATTTAGAATTTTTCTAGCACAGCAAGACTTTTCACTGTAACTACACTATAAATATAGACATAAATGCAAAGTTTGAGATATAAAGAACCAATTTTTAATGGTATATTTCCTGGAATTAGAGCCACTACCTACCAAAAATTCATTCTGGAATTGATATGTAGTAATATTTTAAACCTTAAAATTAAAAAATTTATGTCTATTGAAACTAAATAAATTATTAAGTGGGTTAGTTTAACAGGCCTCCTTCCACTCTATGCAAAAAAAATAGGGATTTTTGTCTGGGTATGTAATTTTGTTTATCCATATTTGAGAAAGTTCACCTCAGAAAATGGCATTTAAGGCCGGGCGCAGTGGCTCACGCCTGTAATCCCAGCACTCTGGGAGGCCGAGGTGGGTGGATCACGAGGTCAGGAGATCGAGACCATCCTGGTTAACACTGTGAAACCCCGTCTCTACTAAAAAAATAGAAAAAATTAGCCAGGCGTGGTGGCAGGCGCCTGCAGTCCCAGCTACTTCGGAGGCTAAGGCAGGAGAATGGCGTGAACCTGGGAGGCGGAGCTTGCAGTGAGCTGAGATAGCACCACTGCACTCCAGCCTGGGCGACAAAGCAAGACTCTTGTCTCAAAAAAAAAAAATAAATAAAAATAAAAAAGGCATTTAAAGGACTTCAGTAACATAGTTTTTATTCTTGTTCAGCTATTTCTGAACAAGAATCTACAAAATCTAACTTGTAAACTCCAAAAATAAAGCTTCATGTACCTTATCTTGATGAAATCAAAATTTCCAATAACTTACAGAATAATCTAATAGAAAATAGCAGCAAATACCTTGCCACATAATTCTCCCTAATGATAAATATCACAGCAACTCAATTCAAGAAAAGGACATACTATTTGAGTTTTTGGTTTTTTCTTTTCCGCCTCACCGTGCTTCTTGTTCACTACTTCTTCCAGCTTTTTCTCATCCCAATTATCCATAGTATCTAAATAAAGAAATGAAGATTAAATACTGTAATTTTATCTACTACTCCCACAACACGTATCTCCTTAGACATGAATGATGTGTTATAAGACTCATGGCTTAACATTTTTCTTTTTCTTTTATTTTTGTTGAGACAGGTTCTCACTGTTGCTTAGGAAGGAGTGTGATGGCATGATGATAGTCTACTGAAGCCTTGACCTCCCTCAATCAGCCTCGATTGATTGAGCTCGATCAAGTCCTCCTGCCTCAGCCTCCCAAGTAGCTGGGACTAGAGGTATGCACCACAATGCCTGGCTAATTTTTCTATTTTTTTTTGTAGAGATGGGGTCTCATTATGTTGCCTATGCTGGTCTTGAACACTTGGGCTCAAGTGATTCTTGCTGCCTTGGCCTCCCAAAGTGCAGGGATTATAGGTATGAGTTGCTGCTCCTGGCCTCATGGTTTTCTTAAAACACCAAAGGCAGAAATGAATAGTTTAAGATTATTCACCAAGGCCAGAACAGTGGCTCACACCTATAATCCCAGCACTTTGAGAGGCCAGGGTGGGTGGATCATGAGGTCAGGAGATCAAGACCATCCTGGCCAACATGATGAAACCCCATCTCTACTAGAAATATAAAAATTAGTTGGGTGTGGAGGCGTGGACCTGTAGACCCAGCTACTCGGGAGGCTGAGGCAGAAGAATTGCTTGAACCTGGGAGATGGAGGCTGCAGTGAGCTGAGATCATGCCACTGCACTCCAGTTTGGGCGACAGAGCCAAGACTCCATCTCAACAACAACCACCAAAAAAAAAAAAAAAAAAAAATTATTCACCAAAGCTTCCTAAGTACTTTGGACAAACTGAGAAGGTAGTACTGAAGGAAAGAGTGACAGACAAATCCAAAATAAATCACTGTTTTTTAAAGTATCTTCATTTACTTAAAGGGTATATTATGGTAATTTTCAGATTTTATAAAACATAATAAACCCAATTAATTATTCTTTATAAACACAGTCTATTAAGATTGAAATGTTCTTCATTTAATAAATATCTTAGTAACAAACCAAAAGTATTAAACATTTATTTCTAAGATAATGTTTTAAAAAAATTACCTTTTTCAAGTTCTTCATCTCTTGCATCAATGTAAACACTTCGCTTTTCACATTTTCTCTCCAGAGTCAAGTCATGAGAGAACTTACACTTATCTCCTTTAGTACACTGTCCTTGCTTGAAGAATGCACATACCACAGACTTGGGATCTGCACCTATGTCAAATGGTATATGGTATTTGTATTATAACCTGCCAGACTGTAAAATATGGATTCTACCTGAAATATGATTAATTTTGGTTAGCTTATTTTCCATTCACTGATGTGAAAGGAAAATGGCACTTATGGGTGATTAGCAAGACATTTCTTTAAAGTTCTTTTTGTAGCATTTTATGTCTACTTTTGTTTCTTTTATTCTGACTATAAAAGGTGGCAGAGAGTGGGAAACCAAACAAGAACATAGAATATTCCACAGGCTTTGTCTAGTTGATGTCAATAGGGCAAGAGGCAAAACAGGAGGCCAGGCATGGTGGCTCGCGCCTGTAATTCCAGCACTTTGGGAGGCCGAGGCAGATAGATCATGAGGTCAGGAAATCGAGACCATCCTGGCCAACATGATGAAACCCCTTCTCTACTAAAAATACAAAAACTAGCTGGGCATGTTAGTGTGTGCCTGTAATCCCAGCTACTCGGGAGGCTGAGGCAGGAGAATAGCTTGAACCAGAGAGTCGGAGGTTGCAGTGAACCGAGATGGTGCCATCGCACTCCAGCCTGATGACAGAGCAAGACTCCATTTCAAAAAAAAGAGGCAAAAAAGGAATGAACATACATGGCAGAACAGTGCCAAAAACTTGAGAAATACAGTTTATTCAACTATGGCTTTGCCTTGGCTACTACCAAAGACTGAATGTTATAAATCAATTAGCAGTCTGTTAAATTACTAATTTTGCCTTAAGTGTGGGGCGCATGGCTGCAGTTCAGCTGTACAATGACACTGATGTGAACATATACAGAGGAACCATAAGCAACCCACTGACATAGGTAATTTTGATGAAGGGACTAACATTTTCATTGCAGACACAACTGTCTTATTATCTAAAGAAAATAACATCAAAATAAACAGTTTTTAGCATAAACCACATTTGATAAAAAACACACTTCTGAAATTTAAATTTTACCTTTACTTATTTTTTGAGCAGCAACTACAGGTTTGAACAGCTCATTTAGCTCCTGCAATTCTTTCTTCTTGTCATCCTTCTTCAATTTCTTTTCAGCTTCACTCTGTGCTACCTATAATATTCCCAGGTTTAAAATGTAAATTTGATTGTTTACAAAATTGTTTTTACTGCACAGTTAGCATTAATATAACAAGACACTTGCATATTTATAGTCCTTACCTTTTAATAACAGTGTTATAATGGCCTTACAGTGTCTATTCAATGTTGTGGTTAAACTATTAAACAAAATTGTAATGATGGTACCATGCCTAGTTAAAAGCAAAAGCTTACAGCAACAAGCATTTATTAAGCATTTACTACATGCCCAGCATTTTTAGCAAATACTTTTCACCTGCAATATTCTTCTGTGAAAACAGCCCACTCCCCAGAAATGTACAGGTTCATTTTGAAGATCAGAGAAACAAACATCCTGAAATGTACAGTCCCACATGATAATGAATTATACCACCCCAAAAACTTATATAGTGCCCTCATGGAAAAACACTGGGTTAGGTCAATGTAGGATATTAAACAAAACAACTCAAAACAAAACATGACATATAATATAGTTCCAGGCACACGATTTACATACCTAATATGATTAGAGGATTCATCCAAACATTTATATGTCAGGTCCTATGTTAGATGACAGAGAATACAATGAAAAGACAAAGATGCTTATTTAAAGAAGCTCAGAAACTAGCAGGATGACAGACATGTCAACAACTGTAACATAATATATAGTGCTCTGGGAACAAAGAATGCCCATATACCTGAGAAAATAAAATTGAGCCAATAACCTTATAAATGAATTCTTCTTGATGGGCAAGGAAAGAAATACAGAAAGGGCCAGCCAATGCAAAGTTACAGGGACTAGAGGGGCAAAGTATGAAAAACATCAATGAGATGCTTAGATTGTATCAGTAGATTGAACAGAGTTCCACTCAACTGTTTAAAGTAAGCCAGTAACAAGATCAGGTCACATTTTATAAAATATCAAGAGAGCAAGTTTTGTGGAGGATAGACTGGGAATCCAAGAATAAACGCAAGAGCCTATTGCAACTGCTGCACACAAGAAAACACAAGAGCTTAAAATGAGCATTACTGGTGAGGATGGAGAAAAGGAGACAGAGCTGATAGGACTGTGACTGAACATGAAGTAGAAAGGGGGAGGAATCTAGGATTATCATGTATATGGTTAGTGCTGTTAAACAAGACAGGGAATACAGGAGGAACAGGTTTCAGGGTAAGAGGTGAAGATGAGCTTAGTTGCAGACATACAGAATGCAAGATGCTTACAGAGCATCTGGGCGGAGATCTTTTGAAGGCAGAGGGACACACATATTGATTCCACTGAAATCAGAGGGTCTGCTTTGAGATAAAGACTTTAGAAATAGCAGCTTACAGATAACAATTAAAACTTTGGGTATATTACTCAAGGACAGCATAAAAATGTGGCAAGAGCAAAGGACACTTCCTTGAAGAAAATCAACATGAAATGGGACAAAAGAACCTAAAAAGCCCAATAAAAAGACCTAGAAACATCAAAGAAGCAGATAGAAAACCAGGACAAAATATGTTCAAGAAAGAGGAAATTTAAGGAAAGGAATGGCCAAATGCTATAATTAGGTCAAAGGCATCCCAAATGCTGAATGTGACCCTATATGGTGGATGTGTTTAAACAGAAAAAATGTTTTGAAGGAAAAAATTTAAGTCGCTTTATTTTTAATAGAAGTATCCTTTGCTCATCAGGCCCATCTCAAACATTTGTGGGGCCCAGAGCAAGAATACAATGGAGGCCTACAAGCCATTTATCTAAATATTTAAAATTAGAAATCACGTTCATGATGAATAAAATGTGGTCTGTAATCCTACTTCACAAATATACCTTATGACCTGGAAGGACAGGTTGAAATTTAAAATGCTCAGACTCCATGGAGTTCCACACTGAAGCACGGCAGTAACACAAGAGTCAGCCCGGGGCTCTTTTTTCTCCTCTTCCTACCCCAGTTCATTCCACTTTGGGTGTAGGGAGAGGTAAAGGTGCAGGAAGGAAGGAAAGGGTATGGATGCAGGCTCTGTTCAAACCCTTAGCATATGCTGTTGTTTTGGCTACCTCAGACATATTGGTAGCACAATGTACCTAGACAGCGATGGGCATGGGGGAGAGGCCTTTGTAGGCAGATAAACCAGGGTCAGACTGTTGTAGGAAGAGGTGTTGCAAAATCTGGGTAGGTACACCTCCTTGGCTTCAGTGACTCCTTACTTGAGGGGAGACAGCGGTCTGGAGAAGACACATATATCATAGGGCCTAGACCAGGATAGCTCCTGTCCAGCTCTAAGAGCGGCACTACTGCTCATTTCCGATGTTATATATGATGGGTAGGTACCCCGCGTTCACAGATAAAAGTCCAGTTATCCACGCAAGTATCAAAACGATAATATTAAATATACTATCAAAGTTAACTACCAGCACACAAATTTAATAACTTTCCCAGGTTTATGAATTCTAGTATTACCACTCAAAACACTTCCCACTAGAAGAAAAAGTTGGGGAAGAGGAAACAGGATTGAAAAAGGGGCTAAGTAAAGAAAGTGAGTTCTTCTTACATATCGATATCTATATTCACCAGAAAATTTACATTATTTTCTTATTTAACCACCAGAAGAATCCAAAAAGGAATAACTGCACTTCCACAATGCATATAAAGACCAGGGTTGCTATTTAAGGATCATGTAACAAAAAAGATAGGAAGATTCACACCCAAGTCTATCTGACTGCAAATTCTCAGCTGATCTGCCCGCCGTGGTCTCCCAAAGTGCTGGGATTACAGGCGGGAGCCACTGTACACAGCCACGGTCTAAGCGTTAATTTTTATTAAACCAGGCTATTAAGTTAGCAGTTTGGAAGAACAATAGTTTTAGATTCTAGAATCAAGCTGGGAAAATGGATGTGAAAGGAAAGTGTTGGGTCACTGATTTGTGGACAGCATGAGCAAGAGAAATTTATTTATCTCACAAATACATATTAGCAGATTTTTAAAAAATCTGTAAACACATGAGAAATTCTTTTTTCTCTCCTACATTACAAAAATGTGTTTCCAGAAGTTAATGAAAAGGATATAGAAATGGTGGAAAAAATGTACTTTAAAAAATACAGATCCATGTCTATGAAATCTTTAGAAGTGAGAGGTCTAAAGAACCTGAAGAAAAAGGGGCTACATTTTTTTCAAACGAGTTGCCAATGGATAAACTCATTTTAAAATTCATATGAAAGAACAAATGCCTAAGAACAAACAGGAAAAATAGAAAAGGTATACCATTTTGGGGAAAAGACTTGCCTTGAGACTTTAATGTACAGTCAAGTACAGCATTATGACGTTTAGGTCAATGATGGACCACATATGACAGTAATCCTGTAAGGTTATAATACCATATTTTTACTCTATCTTTCTATGTTCAGATACACGAATCATTACTAATGTGTTACAACTGCCTACAGTATTCAGTACGGTGACATGTTTTATAAGTTAGAAGCCCTGGAGCAACAGGCTATATCATATAGCCTAGGTGTGTAGTAGGCTGTAATATCTAGGTTTGTGTAAGTACACTATATATTATTTGCACAATGACTAAATCACCTAACAACACATTTCTCAGATTGTATTCACATCACTAAACAATGTATGACTATGACTATAGGTCAATAGTGGTATTTCAGTGGGATAAATAATGCTGGTGTAAGCAGCTATTCATTTAAAAGAAAACAAACTTAGTCTGGGCATGGTGGTTCACATCTGTAATCCCAGCACTTTGGGAGGCCAAGGCAGGCAGGTTGCGAGGCCAGCCTGGGTGACACGGCGAAATCCCGTCTCTACAAAAAACACAAAAATTAGCTAGGTGTGGTGTCATGCGCCTGTAGTTCCCAGCTACTTAGGAGGATGAGGTGGGCGGATGGCTTGAACCCAGGAGGCGGAGGCCACAGTGAGCCAAGATCACACCATTGTATTCCTGCCTGGACAACAGAGTGAGAACTTTAAGATATATAAAATAAATTTATATGATAAAATATAGACTATAAAAATAAAATAATTAGAAATGATCTAGGAAAAACACACAGAATCCAGTGGCAGGGGAGACCTTTTAACCATATTTTTAAAAAGCTAGCAATGTAACTGGCAATATTAAACTCTATAAATACATATAAGTTAAAAATTGGTGCATGGCAAAACATAACTGAAATATCACCAAATATCTGCAATGCAGACAAAAGGTATCTCATAAATTGACAAGAAAAAGACAACCAATAAAGCAAATAATTTCAATAGGCAAGTCACAGAAGTGCAAACTCAAACAGCTAACATGTATACAAAAGACACTCTCTAGTAGTGAGAGAAACAATGTAACACTAAGTATCACTTTATACTTATCAGATTGGAACACATTAAAAAGAACGTTAGTATCTATTGCTCATGTACTACAAATGAAAATGTGAAGTACTACAGCCTCTACGGAAAGTGATCTGGCAAATTTATAATATTAAAATTAGAAATCCATTTCCCTTGATCTGGAGTCTGTTACCAGACAATTTATGCCACAGAAATAAAAGCACAAACACACGTAAGAACTCCTGTATTTCTTCTAGAGGTGGTCTTAGCATCAGAAAGCTGGAAACGCCGGGCGCGGTGGCTCACGCCTGTAATCCCAGCACTTTGGGAGGCCGAGGCGGGCGGATCACAAGGTCAGGAGATCGAGACCACGGTGAAACCCCGTCTCTACTAAAAATACAAAAAATTAGCCGGGCGCGGTGGCGGGCGCCTGTAGTCCCAGCTACTCGGGAGGCTGAGGCAGGAGAATGGCGTGAACCCGGGAGGCGGAGCTTGCAGTGAGCCGAGATCTCGCCACTGCACTCCAGCCTGGGGGACAGAGCGAGACTCCGTCTCAAAAAAAAAGAAAAAAAGAAAGCTGGAAACAAAGTGATCACTTATGAATAGTGAAATGGATGAATATAACACACCTGTACTGTAGAATGGCATGCAGTCATTATTAGAATAAATGAGAGCTATATCACAATGGCTTGGACAACATCCAAGAGGTACTGCTGGTAAGGAAGGCCAAGATGCAAAAACGTTTCGAGTAGGATTCTGTTTTGAAATACAATTACATAATAATACCAGACATTTTATCTGAAACAGAGGCTGTATTAATATTACATTCATAAAAAGATATGGAAATTTAAATTACTTACCTGACGTGGATTTTGTTGACCAAATTTAACTTGATGTGTGACAGCCTTAATAAACTTCTGTTGCTTTGCTCCTTTCTTATTCTTCAAACCAAAAGTTTTGTCCTACATGAGAAAGAGCACAGAAATATCTTAGCAATTTATGTTACCATATATTTCCTCCAATGATACCTAAAAATTATTCTTTTATTTATTGATAATTATTCTTTACTAATATAAAAACATGCAAAACACTGAACATCAAGTCAAGGCAATATATGACGTTTAATCATCACCCAGATTCTTTACAATTCAATATGTACTTACTATTATCATCACTAAACCTGTTATTCTATGAAGCTTTTTCTAAAGCCTGTTTTGGATTATCAGTTCTATGGGATGTGCAAAGTTCTTATACCGGGATAAGAAGTCCTACAGTTAAATACATTTAGGAAAACGCTTGATTAAAAGGATTCTTAATTCTTAAGCACAAGGTATCTTACAGCCCTTATCAGAGGGAATATAATATGCAGCACCTCCAAATCTTCCTTTGCAGCAGAATCCATTTTTACTCAGAGTATCTTGAGAGGCTATACAATACTGAACACATGTTTGGGACTACTACATAAGAAAAGGAAGATACACTCAGTTCTGGACTGGTTTTTTAGTTAATAAATGTTATCCTCTCAAAAATAAATTTAATAAATTGAATCAAACTACGGAAATGTATACATTTCTAGTTATTGCTAAGATAGAAATATTGAAAGTATGTAAACTAAAAGCAACATTTTCTTTAAATCTGGAGTATTAATACAATAACTTGGTAATATGCAATATAACAGCAGCTATCACTTATGGAATGCTCATTATGTGCTAAGCACTAATGGTGATCCTTGGCTATCTACTCATATTTAGTTAGTATGCAGTATGGGGTTGGGGGGAGAAAAATATAAAAAAAAATAAGTATGCAGTACAAAAACATTTAGTAGCCATTGCACAAGTATGAGTAAGTGTGTGTGTGGAAGGGGGCAGTGGTCTGTAGTGGGCTGAATTTTGGAATGTCCCCCAAAATTCAAGTCCACCTGACCTTAAATTTGACTTTATTTGGACGTAGGTCTTCACAGACGTGATGAATTAAGATGACATCATACTAGATTAAGGTAGGACCTAGATCCAGTAACTGGTGCCTTAATAAGGACCACACAGACACAAAGAGAAGGAAATGTGAAGACAGAGGCAGACAGACTGGAGTGACACTGCTATATAACCCAAAGAAGGCCAAGGATTGCCAGATGCCACCAGAAACTAGGAAAAGGCAAGGAAGAATTATTCCCTAGAGTCTTCAGAGGGAGGGAGCATGGCCCTGCTGACACTAATTTCAGACTTTTAGCCTCCAGATCTCCGAGAGAATAAATTTCTGTTGTTTTAAGTGACCCAGTTTACAGTCATGTTACAGCAGCCCTAAGAAACCCATAAAGCAGGCTTGACTAGTGAGCTTCTCCCTAAGGTGAATGCGTGACAAGCCTGACAAGAAATAACCAAATGCTAATATGTGAAATATTTTTTTTCTGGGTCTTTTCTGATTCTCTGGAGAAAGATCCTCTAGCTGGGAGGGTAGTAAGTTAACTGTAAACAGGAGAAGAGAGTAGGTAGAAGGGGTCTCAGTTTACCATACAGATTTACTAGCTTCCATTTTCAGGCTCACATCCCACCTCCTCTGTGCTTAGTGTTTTGGAAGCAGAGAGGCCTGTTCCCCGCCACCCCCTACCTCCAAGAAGACACCTCCTGTTTCTTGCAGAGGTGGTCACCTGGCTGAGTTGTAGTAGGTAAGAATTATTAATTACTCCTAACACTTTTAACTTCTAGTTTTCAGCCTCTTGCCTTCTGTATTACCTAGTGCTTCCCATTGCTGAGGTTTTTTTCATAATTTTGTAGAGGAAATGCACTTGATTTTTACTGGCACACTCCTAGACAGGCACTCAGACATAACCGCTCTGCTCTAAGTCAGTTACCAACTCATCCATCCACTGCCAATCTTCATATGTTGAGGTTCAAGATTATAGATGTCTTCTAATTTCAAAATAGAATGTGTACTTCTTTCTCATTCTCTTGTTTATGGGTGGTTTTAGAGAGGAAGAAGAGGCAAAAAGGTCTTCTCAAAGTAATCTGAGACCTTTTAGTATGAAACAAATTAAGTGGCCATTTTATAGCCTTTATTTTGCTATTAATTCTAAGGCAAAGGAAAAAGTAATAATGAGTAGAAAGTATTATAGAAACAAAATACCACCACGTGGACAAGCTAGAAATAGAAAACCACAGTACTGAAACAATTAGTATTTAAAAACATCCAACATGACATAATGTTTATAGCAACCTCAAAATCAGTAAAAGACCTTTCAATAGTCTTAAAACAAAAAAGTACAGAGGGTTTTGCTTCTAAATGGTTCTCTCTCATTGGGAAATATCGCTTTATTAATGACATCTATCTCCATATACCAAAACTTTGCTTTCCTCTACTTAAATGCTTGTTTCATGATTTAACATCCCAACATGGTATTATACAAAATTCTACATGAATTTTCTACAGCCTATGTGTATGAAAAAAGGTAGGATGCACACAAACAAGTTGGATGTCTCTGCACTGAGCCTTTTACGGATGGCTTCCCTTGTTTCTATAAAGTTTAACACTCAATTCAATTTGAAGAAAGATGGTCAAGATAATGTGATATATACAGATGAACACAGTGCAGCAACTAAGTATAAAATGCCATACTTTTCCTTTACAAAAAGTGAGCTCTCACGGGAGGCAGAGGAGGCTCTAGAAAAAAATATGATCAGGATTAAACAGCATCTACAGGTGCTCTGCCAGAGAAAATAAACGGGTTCAACCCATGCTCCACCTGTAATAACAGAGAAGAAACAATGAATAAATAAGGCCAAATAGCAAAGTAGATACTGCCAGATAGACTTAGGAAAGAAAAAAGTCCCCTAAGGGGACCTGGCCAGTAAGAAAAGAAAGTACTCACAATGGCAGTTACTGGTAAAGGTGTATAAACTCCAGATCCCAGAAGAAAAAAAAATTCAGGTTTCATTACACTGCTCTGGCACATAAATGACCAGTTTAAAGAGATAATAAGTGAGTTGTGTTCACCTTTAAGTTAGAGCTCAGAAATTAACATTTTTCCACAGAGAAAGGGGACTACTTATTCATCTAGCATTCACTAAACATAACCCCTGAATATATACTTTATTGAATCCTCTCAACAATTCTATGATACACAGAAACTCAGAAATCATAAATTCATTTGAAGTTAAGTCATTAATAAGGGGCTGGCTGTATAGTGCAAAGATTTAGAAGTATAAACTCTGGAACCAGACTGCCCAAATTTTAATCCCAAACGGAGCTGGGTAAATTACCCTCTTTGCCACAGTTTCTTATTTGTAAAGTGAGTCTCACTTAGGGTTGTTGTGCAAGTTAAAAGATTTACCTCAGAGAGACAGTGGTGGACAGCACGGACTCTAAAGGCAGACTTCCTGTGTTAGAATCCCTGGCATAGTTACTCGCCAGGTTAGTAAACTTGAGCAAGTTATTTAATCTCTATGCATGTTTTTAAAACTGTAAAAAGGGTAATAATACATATCCCACTGAGAGAATCAAAGGAGCTAGTATATTTATCACTTGTAGTTGGCTTGTTTCTCTTCTCTCCTTCTCCCCAAACACTGAGAACCTTGTCTGGCCCAGTAAATGTTAACTATTAAGTCACAAATGATATTTGAACCTAGGTATATTTCACTCCAAGCAAATTCCTTGTTCTTTCTACGGTTTTTAATAAACTACTTCCCAGAGACACCTTGTTAAGTTATTGAGCTGGCTGGTGCTCAATAAGCTTTCTAAATATCACACTGCAGATGTGAGATACCAATAGCACCTCTTGAAAACAGAATGATTTGCAATTTGGAGAAGTTCAAAGGCTTCTTCCTGAGTTTAGGACACAGCCTTACCTAAAGATTAATCTGAACTATAAGGTAGAAAAAAAGAAGGTTACAGTCAACCCAAACCACAGTTAAAATAAAACTAGGGGAACAATGGTCCTCATTAGATTAATAAGGTCTCAAAAGTTAACGTGATAGTAAAGGAACTTTGTGTTTTATGTGTGTTTCAGAAGACAACTTGGGAAATGAATACAGAGGAGTCTAGAAAGTGGGTAGTAAGAAAAGGACGACTTCCTGAGGCTCCAAGAGCCTTAACACTCAGTGAATTCCAGGCTTCTCTTAAAACTCCCCTCCCATCTCTAAGTAATCCCATTCCTTTTACAGGCCAGCGTCCACTCCCTAAATAAGATGTTTGGAAAAGGGAAGCAGCGGAAGGGCAGGTCCACACTGAATAGTGCTCCAAGATAATGGGAGTCCACCTCTTGGGACATTCGGGTAGGCAGAGGCTGTCACTGTTTTATCTCGTTAGTTTTCTCCCACATGCACTAATGTATTTTTGTTGTCCATCCATGCAATACGTATTACACAACTGGTTAATCCACCTTCAAGTAATCAACATTTGATTTTGGCTGTTGGCAGCTGTTCTACACTGGCAACCAATTTCTCTTGCTCCATCCTTCACAACACTTGGATCCTGTCTCTATAGGACCCTATTACTATTTCCTTGCTGATACAAGTTCTTAGCTGGGTATCATTTATTTGCTTGCCCTAAGCCCAAGATTATTTCCCTCTTTCCATATTCAAACTTTCTATTGCTCAATGCTGACTCCATTTGTCACTAAATTTTAGTTGTAAGAAAGAAAATGGCATATGCCATTTTGGACTAATGTGTTAATTTCTAACAGAACCATAATCTTGTTTGACATATTCATTTCGGAAAGCATTAATAATACAAATGAATTCATAAAGTTTTGGGGCATTTGAAGAGGCAAATAAAAAAATGGAGGCAGTATTTAAAAATGGGCAAGAACTAAGCACTGTATAAACAGTGCAGATCGGTCTGATTATTTCCCCCAGTTTTTATTTAGAATACACTATCAAAATAGGCAATAAGAATAGCTGCCATTTACTGAATATACACACCATATGGCAGGCACTTTACATGTATTATCTCATTTAACTCACGGGAACTAGCTGCATTTTGCAGATGAGAATTACAGTCCAGTTAGATTTTGTAACTTGTCGAAAAATATAGAGCTAGTAATTTGAAACATGGGACTCAAACCCAGGTCTCTGACTCCAAAGCTAGTGCTATCTGATGTCTTTTTTACTTCCTTAGTGTTCCCAAAACCTGCATGTTGATTTTTCCACAGTGAGGGTCCATAGAGGTGGCAGCAGAACAGGTACAGAAGAGGAAAGAGGTAGGTAGGGCAACCATTATTTTCAAGTCTATTGAAAAATGCTGTTTAAAAATACATGTTTTAGTTAACTATTAATTTTGAGCAATTTAGAATTTCAGGTCATACAGCTATAAAACCTCCCAAAGTTAACCAGATTCTGAAATAAGTATCAGTCTTTATATGTCAAAACAGACTATAAAAAAGTAGTATTTCCCCCTCCAAAATTATAACAGCCACAGAGATCAATTATCTTCTTGGAATAGTCACTGAGACGTGCTAGGCTTTTAGGGAAGTTTAAAAAAAAAAGTTGCCTGTCTAATGAAGCAGACTACAACATTTCCTAACCAGGCTGGATTAACAGAATAGTCTCTATAAATCTAATTTCACAAATGCTGTAACTTAACACTACAATTCAAAATATTGTTGTACCTCTCCAGTAGTAGCAAATATTAATGTTGCACATGAGTCTGAAAAACTTTATTGCAATATTTTTTGAAAAAGCTCATCAGGTCCCTGGACCGGGACATAAAAGAACATCTAGATTACAAGATGTCAGGCTAGGAGGACCTTCTTAAAGGCAAGCAGACACATTTCAAAGGAAACAAACTATGATCACTGAGAAACAAACAGAAGATCTGAACATCTTGTTCACTAAGAACCCACACCCAAATCTCAGTCTTCAGAAAGAAATCGCCTCAAAGACATACGTCCAACGGTACTGCAGGTTAGGTTAAAGAATGATAGTACAAAACACAAGAAAGCAAAATGCAAGCATATTCAGCAAAAGCAAGAAGCTCAACAATTGCAATTACCTGAGGGTGTAGTCAAGACCAGTCCTTCCAAGAGAAATACAGGCACAGCACCCGAATCTCCTAATGATGCCTATCCTGTAGCTCTAATGTATACAGATGATTGGACACTCTCATGCCAACTCAGCATATGCCCCAAGGTTGAGGTCCCTACAGATGACTCCATTAGCCACAAAATAATTCATTCTGGCTGCCAAGATTTTAACCAACACTGCCTCTAACCCAATTTGAAATCCTAAGTTTGTTCTTCAAGCGTCAATTATAGTATCTTTTGGCTCTTCCAAGTAGAGAGAGACACTAAACACAAAAGGTGAAATATTGTAATGATTCTCATACAAGAGAATACTTTCCAGCAATAAGGAACATACTAGAAGTATACACAACATGGATAGATCTCAGAAACGCTGCGTGGTGTGAAAGCAAAAAGAAGGACACAAAGGCTACCTACTGTGTAATTCATATGAATTCCTAGAGTGGTAAAAACTAACCTATCCTGTCAAAAAAATTAGTGGCTGCACGAGTGGAAAGAATTAAATAGAAGCACAAAACAAATTTAGTGGGGTGATGGAAATGTCTCAAGTCTTAATTAGGGTGGCAGTTACCTGGGTGAATAAATTCCTCAAACACATAGAACTACACATCTAGAACCTATACATTTTATTTTACATAAGTTATACCTCAACAAAAAATAAATTAAAAAAACATTATATTAAATGTGGAAAACACAGAATCAGGCTTAATTTCACCACTTTGTTAGGATATTTTTAGTTAAAAAGTGCAGTTGTCTTATTTTGCATTTCTCTTTGGCAATATCTTCATTATTGAAACTAAAATTGCTTTCTCTTTACCTAAAAAATAACTGTCACAAGATGACTAGAATCATAACAAAAGCATCATTTTAAAAGTTGATGGATACTATAAACAACTTTCACACGTAATTCCTTAAAATAAAAATACTAGTTCTACTAATTAAAAATAAAACAACTAGATATAGAGAAAGCCCTACAATGCATAAAGTATAATTTAAATTGTCTAAATTGTTACATAACATTTAATTTCAATGGAAGTCTTACTTTGTACCATGGTCCAAACTCAAGGAAAATAACATCCCTAAAGGGTACTTGGTTTTCATAAAAGTGAATGCCATCCGATCAGAAACCCCTGAAATTTACCTAAGTGCCACAAATCCAGGTTGTTCAAATAAGGTAATAGAAAACACAGATGTGAAGGTAATATTTTGTTTGTAAGGGTCTGGCTATAGTACTTCATGACAGTTTTAAACTGTACAAATTAGCAATAAGAATACCAGTTCTGCTTCAAAGTTGAACTTGGCCAAGGATACCAAAATTCTTAAGCATTTTCTTAAATCCAATGAGCTGACTTTACACTTTATGCGGTGAAATGGTCATAGCTTTTTCTAATTATATTCAAAGTACAAGAGGTCCTATTTAATTATGAGGAGGGTTAATAGCAGAAATAGAGGGAAGAAATACCTCGTTGGGGTCTGTATGGTATGTTTATGTAATGTCAAATATGGTTCATCTTTTAAGGAAACTCACAATCCAGTTGTTGGAAAACAAGTACAGAACATGTAAGAACGTCAATAGGGTTCCTTGGCCACCAAAGGGCTACAGGCTCAATATGTTAAACGAATATATATATACACACACACACGTATACGTATATACGTATATATACACACACACATACATATATCTCAAACAGTGTCACACAATTAGTGACACTGAAACCTAATCTCTTTCAAGGCGTTATTCTATTTAATCCACTTCAGAATACAAGTATCAAGCGCTGCGTTCAAGACACTGGGTTGTGATGGAAAGTCCTTCTATTCTTTATGGGACTTCAAACAGTTCAGAGGTGGATCGAAAAAGCCATCAAGTAGTAATTTGTTGGTTCGAAAGCACAGTACCACCCCCGGGTGACGGGTAAAGAAATAAGGAACACAAAGACTAGTCATGAGTCGGTCTTCCAGAAAGACGCTGGCCCAAGACCGTTCAGCGAATTTCTTCACACACAACCCTGGAAAATCTCCTCAATTCTGAGAGGACTAGCGAAGGATAAAACCCTGTGGCAGTCCCGAGGGGTCATTTAGCACCCGGGTGCATGGGTGGGTGAACACGGGCGTGTGGGCGGAGAGGCAAAGTCCAGGTGCGGGGGCGCCAGCAGCGTCACTATAGTAATGAGAGACAGCTAGCGTCATCAGGGGCTGGAGAAGGGACAGTGGGCCACACAAACCTTAAGGGAGGAACACGTGGCCCGAGGAAGAGAGCCGGCTCCCAGGGAAGCCCGGAGCGGGGAAGTGGCTTTCCGGAGGGCTCGCGGCACGAGTGGGGGAGGGGTGGGTACTCACTTCGATAATCTTCTCCTTCTTTTTTTGCTCCGCCTTTTTGCTGCCCCCGGCCTGAGCCTGTTTCTTCGGGGGCATTGCGGAGACAGATGACACCGGCCAGACTTAAGCGCAGCTGAATACTGTCAGGGGTTCTGGCCCTGCGGCAGGAGGAGGAGGACGGGGACCTCACTCGCCGCACCGCACGGAAAGCGAGTCGCTCATTCGCCCCGCAAACGCGGCCTTTGCGACAGGTCGATGTCGCAGAGCATAGTGGGTAGCGAGGAGCGGCTCCCGGAAGCGGAGCTGCGCGTGCGCATCCACTGAGTCCGACAAGGAGGGGGCAGGGACGGGACGTGGGAAAATGACTACGCGTCACACGTGAGGTCGCGCATCCGATAGGCCCTTTCCAGATGGCAACAGGCCTGAGGATGAATCTGGGCGAGCTGGTTGAGTCCATGCGTTTGTGCTTCCTCTCAGTCAACTTTCGCTTACCATGGGGCAACTCTTGTCTATCGTCGCCTCAACTGGAAACTTTTCCTGCCGGCTCAGTTAATGGTCCCCTGTACCATCCCCATCCTGAGTGACTACTGAGCAGCCGCAGGGACTCGGGGTTGCTCCGTGACCACGTTACTCAGTTACCTTCTTGTTCCTTGGAGAGGCGGAGCTGAATGGCCCGTGAGTGCAGTGTACTTCAGATTCCTGTGAAGGATTATGAAAAAAATGGAAAAAGTTAACTTTCATTTGAAGAGCATCTGAGATGGCGTCCCAGATAAGGAGGCACTTGAACCCCTTAGAAGTACTGTATTAAGTTATTTTGAGACTTATGTTTTATTTATTTATTTTATTTATTTATTTTTTATTTTAAAATAAAAAAAAGAAATATGTTTTTAAAAAGTTATAATTTATAGATGAAAGGGTAGGGCTTTAATACAGTTTTTTTTTGGTTTTTTTTTGAAGATGGTAAACCAGGAATTGAGTACTAAAGTTTAAAGAAAAAAAAAAAAAAAAAAAAAAAAGTTATTTTGAGACTTTAGGAGAGTGCCTAGGTGATTCCTAAATATTCCTTTATAATGTGAAAGTAACCAAACTTAGTTTGAACTTAAAGTACTTGGTAGCTCCAGAAATTGCTTGGCACATTACACACACTATTTCATTTAGTTATCACAACGACACTTAGGTGGGAATTGTTACTGTTTTCATTTTATAGATGAAGCAGAGAAAGGAAGAAAGATACCCAAAGTTATACTAAGTACAGAGCCAGAAATTGTAATCTTGGCAGTCTAGCTTCAGCCTATATGCCTATTACCTAACATTACAAACTTAGATCCTGTTTGAAAAGGTACTTAAATGATGAATGGGACCCATTGATACTTGTACAAACCAAAATACTGTTTTTTTTTTAAATGTACAATGCTTAGCTGTTATTTTTAAAAATGATTATTTTTTATTTCTGTTAAGAAGCATTGTGGAACCAAGAATCATCTTTATAGATAAAAGTTTTTTATCTTTTTCATTAATTCGAATAGGGAGAAAATGATAAGCCCCCCTACTTAGTCAAATTGATTATTTACTTAGTAATTTTCTACGGAAGATAATGTCAAGGAACCCCAAGTATGTTGTGTGTGCGTGTGTGTGTAGAAGAAATGTGATAGCTACTAAAAAGAATTGTGTCGAGAATGATAGGTGTGTGTAGACACAATGTTTTTCATTTGGGCTCCTATTACAGGTTAATGGGTTCCCCCCTCTTTTACATATTTTCATCTTTATTTTTTGTTATTGTCATGGTTCTTGTCAGAGGATGAAGGGATGCAGCCAGCTCCCTCTTTACTTAGTATTATAATACATTTGATTATTTGGAGATCGTCTCCTTTGAGACTTTGTTTGCATATGGAATGTAGTTGTCTTAACTTCCTACTTTTAGTGCCTCAAAGATACCCTTTGGGTCTTTGATTTTGAGTAATTGTACTGATTATTATGAGGCAAATGAATTATAAGTAACAAATACGGGGAAGTTACAAAAAATCTAGAATCTCATAATGTTATGATAATGGCTCCAGTTTTCATGATTCATAGCTTCCTCTGCCTCCTTGTGACCTTTGCTTTCGTTTTTTTCCTCTGAAGTGTGGCCCTGGTAGAGAACAAAGATCCTTTCTTGCCTCAAATGGAAAATACACATTTCTGAATATAGTACATGCTCTCATAGCACTCTCCCTCATACATTATTTCTTCATACATTTTAGAAATAACGAAGTCCAACTCATTGAGTTCACTAGTTTTTGAAATAAGGTAAATGGTTTTTCCTGATCTCAAATAGCAAATGGAAGCAGGGCTGGGAATTTTATGTTTTCTACTGATATTTTTATTGACCTTACAATTCAAACGAAACTTTCACAAAACAGTGCTTAGAAGGCATAGTCCAAGGGTTACAATTCAAATACCCAAGAAAGCAGGGCTATAAACTTGAGCGTCAGGATGAGTGAAATACATTAGGAAGTTGTGGGAACAGTGTTAAACCTGAGGTAAATACCCACCATAAAAGACCTAAAAGAAAAACTGCCAAACCTGACTGCTTTCATTTGGTGGACAGGCTGTGAATTTACTGCCTTGGATATAGCCATTTGGATATCTTTACATCTATTGGAATGTATCAGATGTAATAGATTAAGGCAGTAGATTTTGTACTGAATAGAAATTATTGTTTGCTATCCAGCATTCTAATGTCCTTCTGTATAGGAAGGAAGCCCTTCTTACAGAAGGAAGCCCTATGCCTAGGGCTTTTAATCTCAAGAAAATGAGAAAGACTACCTTTCAAAGTGTAGGAATTTTTCAGGGCATTAGAATGCATGTATGGTATTACCAGTCCAGTGGTGGCAGGCCAGTGTGGCAAGATCCATACATGTCCTTACTTCATTCTTTGCTATTATTTCTTGCTTCTTTTGTTTTCCAAGCCTGATTTTCCAAGCTTCCTATAGATTCTGTGAGGAATATTTCCATAAACACATTTGAAGACATAGCTAGAAGGTATGTCTGCAAGCCAAGAGAGAAGCCTCAGAAGAAACCAAACCTGCTGACACCTTGATCTCAGAGTAGTAGCCCCCAAAACTATGAGAAAATAAATTTCTGTTTTTTAAGCCACCCAGTCTGTGGTACTTTGTTATTGCAGCCCCAGTAAACTAAGACAGCCTCATTAATAACAGACCAAACTATGCTATGGGTGGTAGGCAGAGACAAGACTACTAGTTTGTCTAAGTACATTTTTGTCATAAGGACAGGCCTAATTTTGCCATATAAATTGTTGATCTGTTTTATGGGTTGAGGCAGTACATATTAGGAAGTATTTTGATTTAAATAGTGAATGCTTCAAAATTCTGACAGGTAGTCAGTCTCCTTTAATACTTTTTTTCCCTCTGAATTAAGATATTACAAAAGATTTGCCAATGTTTCAGTAAAGCTTATAAAATGTCTTTTACCTTGTCAGTTTGAATTTCAATACTGTAAACTTTCACTCCAGCCTACACTGACACAAAATTTTCTTAAGTGGGTGACTTAAGTGCGTGAATTCTCTGTTTCTATTTGAAATATTTCTTGGTGCCATTATGATAATAGTTATTATGGCATTTGTCAAGAAACCAAGATGTACGATTTCCAAATATTTTTTGCCTCATTGACACTGAAATTATTAACAATGATTTAAATCAACCATGTCATTTCCCTAGTAATAGTTTTCTAATGGCTTTTTATGTCTTTCTAAATGCAGTATAAGGGATTCCACATCTTCCTTAGCGTATAACATCTGCTTTTTATCTTCTGTTATTTCAGTTCTTACTCCTCATTTTAGGCCAGCTTTTCCTATTCCCCACCTTCATATTCCCTCGCTAATTTTATATGCCTTAGAACTTTTCATAGTCTTATGTATGAAAATTATTTCCTTCCTACTTCACTATCCTATTTCAGGGCCCCATTTTTACTTGGACTATTGCAAGTGCCTCTTGTTTCTCTTGATCTAATTTCTTCAATGTATGGTATTACCAGTATTACATACCAGTATGTATGGTAATACATACAAAATTCTGTGAGACAGGTCTTTCCAGCAACAGATTATTCTGGAAGTCCTGGAGGGGGCCAGCAGTTGTCACTAGCAATTATAATTTCTTCACAACACATTACTCCAAAAGTAAATTTTCTAATATATGAATTTGATAGTGTCCCCCTATTTTGTAACTTCTTTGAAGACCTCCCATAGACATATATATAGGTTTTAATTTGCATTGATGATTATTCTATAGCTACAATAGTTAATTTTCCTGTAATAAGCATAAACATTTTTCATACATTTATATAGTCTTAGAAGACAAAATCAAAACCCTGTAAGGAATTTTTTTTCTTCTCAGTAACTTTGTAAACTGAGACGATATTTTATTCTGTTTTCCCATAACACATTGCATATTTTCTTAAATATAGGTGCTTAATAAATGTTTATTTCAGTGGTTCTCAAATTATGCTCATATGAAAGAGTTCAGTAGGTTGGACTAAGATGATCGACTAAATTGAATGATGATGTATTTCTAGTTAACAGAAAAATATGCATTTTTTTCAATTTTAAGCTTTTTTCCCTCATAGTCATTCTTAAAAAATTAGTAGATTGCTAGCGTTTTTCAGCTAGCAACTTAAAAAAAAAGAAACAGTAATGGATCATATATTTCATGTGACTGAAAAACCTGTGTATTCAAAATAATGTGGGGACATTTATGTAAAATATGGTCTTATGTTACAGTCTTTTTGGTGAAATTAAGTTTATTAATATATTTTAAATTTTCCCATATGACACTGCAAGTTCCAGGTATTTGCTACCTGAAAACATTTCAGAACTACTGTTTTAATGGATTGAATACCATCTTACCTTATAGCTGGATTTAGTGTCATTTATCCTTGAATCTTAAAACCTTTGAAGTAGGAAAGTTGTTCCTAAAAGAACTATCAAATTAGTTTCTTATTTTTTCTTATGAAAGCTAATTTTCTATTTCTTTTTTATAGCACACTGTATAAAAGGTCATGTTTTAGAGTCAAAATATGTGGGTTAAATTTCTTCCCTTCCACTTATATAAGTGACTTTAGGCAAATTGTTGGACACCTGTAAGCTTTACTCTTCTTATATATGAGGAATAATACTGTTCCTAGCTCATAGGGCTATTGGAAGGATGAAATGATACAATGCATGTAAGTCACTTATTAGAGTACTTGGGACATGTAAACACATAATTAGTGGATACTACTATATAATTCAGGTCATAGTGTAAAGAAGCAAATAATTCAGCATTGATACATTAATTTCTAAATGAGCTTACTCCAGTAAATATGGAGAATATAAAATCAAGAGATTGGGTGACTGAATGTGGGAGCTGAGGGGAAGAAGTCAGAAAGTAGAAGAGGATCCAGGTGGCAAGCATGGGCAAGCGATCAATGTGGGTGCTAGGGAGGTTACGTAGGCCATGATTGGAATGTGTGGCCAGGGCAAGAAATAACATACCTAGTTTTGGCTCTGCTGAATTTATGGTCCTAGTGGGTCATTTATGTGGCAAAATCCAACGGTATATATTTGACTTGTAAACTCAGAAGAGTTTAGAACATGGGGGCCAATGGGAATGGATTACTTTGAGAAAGATTGTAGAGAGTCAAAAAAGAATAAAAATGTGAGGAACAATGTTTAAAAGGTAAATACAGAAAAATAAGTTTAGGGAGGAAAGTGAAAAGAGGCAACTGTGGCAGGGACCCTAGGGAGAAGAAACTTTCGGGTAATAGAGTATCAACAGGGCCTGGTAATTTTGCTTTGAGTTGGCTTAAAAAATACGGCTACTTACTTATTCCAAATTAGGATGAATCATACTGGACATCCAATTTAAGACATGGCTATCTGAAACGAGTGTATATTTCAAATTCTATTGACCTATATTTCTTTTCTTACATATGTGGATACTGTCATCTGCTGATAACTGGCATTTTTGAAGGGTCTTTTTTGTAATTATGACATTGTATTTAAGGTATTGTTGCTGTTGTTCCTTTTTTGGGTATATTCTTCCTACAGGTCTCCACGTGGCTGGCTCATTTTCATCCTACAGATACCAGCTCAGGTGGCAATTCTTCTAAACAGTTATCCCTGACCACTACATCTAAACAACTTCTACCCTCTGACCCTAGTTAATATCTATGCCATCACATATTTCACTCCTTTAATTGTAGATTTATCTTAATTTGTAATTACTTTGTGTTTTTATGTCTTCATTTCTTACTTGGGTGTCTCTTGTCCCAGAATATAAGCTTCATGGGAGCAGGAACCTTGGCCCTCATCAGGTGCCTAATGCAACCTGTGTCTTAGAGCTCAATAAATGTGCTTTTAAAAATGAGTGATGGCTGCTGGGCGCAATGGCTCGCACCTGTAATCTCAGCACTTTGCGGGGCCGAATGTGAATCACTTGAGGCCAGGAGTTCGAGACTAGTTTGGGCAACATGGCGATACCCCGTCTCTACTAAAACCACAAAAATTAGCCAGGCCTGGCAGCACATGCCTGTAATCCCAGCTACTTGGAAGACTGAGGCACGAGAATAGCTTGAGCTAGCTAGGAGCGGGAGGTTGCAGTGATCGGAGATTGCACCACTGCACTCCAGCCTGCGCAAGGAGAGAGACTCGGTCTCGGAAAAGAAAAAATAAAGAAGATAGCTGAGAACTAGAGCTGACTGAGAGTTCTTGCCCCATTTGTGCTATAAGAGTATATATAGTTTTGGTATTTATCTTATATTTTGAATATGAATTTAACAAAAGCTTCTGTGCCAAGAGGTTATGATCACTCTGATACTTCTGGGGATTTTTCCGATAATAATAGTGATGTGCTATTTGTCCCTAAGTCTAAGATTATACAATAAAGGAACAAAATTAATAGATGGCGCTTATAAGGATAAATGTCTTTAACTAGGTGTATGCATACGTTTGTAGGCACCTTTTCTTTGAGTTCACCTGATGATACCTCAGCTGCTTATCATGGAATGTGGGTTTGTAATAGTGGGGAATACGAAGTGCGCAATGTGGAAAGGAAAACGTTCCTAATATATTTATGTGTGCTGTGGACTTGAAATAGCACTTTGTCTTCTTCAGTGATGCAGATTAACAACACAAAATGAGAATAGATTTCAAAAATTCTGTGAGACAGGTCTTCTCCGGCAACAGATTATTCTGTAAGTCCTAGAGGGGGCCAGCAGTTGTCACTAGCAATTATATTTTCTGAATTAAATAGTGGAAAACAGTCTGAAATATTTATTCATGTTCATACAAAGACAAAAGGACAAAATGTTTGAAACTGAATCAGTCCTAAAATCATTCACGAAGTATAGGTTAACAACGATATGCCATCAGTATATGCAAGATAATGTGGAACCATAGTGGATGAAATGACTTCCCACCTAGGGAAGTCAGAGAGAGCTTCGTGAAAGAGGTGCTGTTTGAACTCTGGAAATAGGAGTTTCCCTAGCAGAGCAGAGAGTAGTGGGTATTGCAGGCAGAGGAAATAGCATGTGCAAATATGTGAATGTGTGAAAGTACATGGCATTTTCAGGGAATGACAATGATTTGGTGAAAATTTGTCGAGACATTTGACGAGATGAAGCTAAAACATATTAGGATCAGATTTTAAAGGGCCTTATATATCATTTTAAAGAGCTTGGACTCTTTAAACTGGTTATTGGTGGGCTATTCAAGGTTTTTATAGAGATATATGATCTCAGATCTATATTTTAGCCAAGAGAAATCTGACAAAATAAATTAGAATGGGGAGAGACGAGACAGGAAAATCAATTATTAGGCTACTGCAGTAGAGTTGGAGAGGAATGATGACAGCGTGTACGAAGATGGTAATGATGATGAGAAGAAAATAAATTGAGAGTTATTTAGAAGACATAAACAGTAGGGATAAATCCATATCAAGGGATATGAGAGGTAAGAAGGAGAAGTAGGAATTGAAGATGATTCATGTTTTCTAACATGGGTAATTGGGTTGAAGATATAAAGAGCCAAATTGGAGCAAAGGAGAAGAAAAACAGAAGTTTAGTTTTGGACAGGTTGTACTGGCTTTCTAGGTGAAGATGTAGGATAAGCAGTTGAAAATACAAATACGGGTTTGGGAAAGGGATCGAGGCTAGAAACTGATTTTAGATTCATCTATAATATAGATGACAATTGAAACAATGGGAATAGTTGAGAACACCCAGGAAAGGTGTATAAGATGATAAGAGGACAGAGGTAAGACCCTTAAGTAACAGCAACATTCAGGAAATAAAATGTAGAAGTTTGTGGTAGTATAAAATACGTTCATAAATTAATTGATACTCTTAAGAGGTGGAGCTTAATTCTCCTTTTTAGTGTTGGGCTGGATTTAATGGCTTACTCCCAATAAATACAATTAAAGCAGAAGTAACAGTGTATAATTTCTATGGCATAAAAAGTACTGTAGCTTTCTCTGTCTCTCACTCGCTTGCTTGCTTTCTCTGTCTCTCTCTCGCTCTCTCTGTCTCCCTCTCCCTCATTGTTCAATCTGGTGAAATCTATTTGTCATGTTGTGAAAATACTCAAGCAGCCTGTGAAGAGATCCATGTGGTGAGGAGCCAGGGCTTCTTGCTAAGAGCCAGTGAGGAACTGAGACATCTGTAAAAAGCTAGTGACAGACTAAGACCTTTACCAACAGCCACATGGGTGAACCATTGTGAAAATGAATCCTCTAGCCCCACTGAAGGCTTTAGATTATTATGGCCCCAGACATTATCTGACTGTAACCTCAAGACAGACTCTAAGCCAGAAGGGTGTTTTCCCTTTCCCCCAAGACATTTCTAAATTCCTGACCAACAGAAACTTTGAGATAATTAATGTTTGCTGTTTCAAGCTACTAAGTTATTGTCTATTTAATTGTTATTACTATTATTTTTTGAGATGGAGTTTTGTGCTTGTTGCCCAGGCTGGAGTGCAGTGGTGCAATCTCCATTCACTGCAACCTCTACCTCCCGTGTTCAAGTGGTTCTCTTGCCTCAGCCTCCAGAGTAGCTGGGATTAAAGGCTTGAGCCACCAAGCCCAGCTAATTTTTATATTTTTAGTAGAGACGGGGTTTCGCCATGTTGGCCAAGCTGTTCTTGAACTTTTGACCTCAGGTAATCCACCCACCTCGGCTTCCCAAAGTGCTGAGATTGCAGGCATGAGCCATGGCACCTAGCCCTGTTAAATTATTTTAACTTTTATTTAGGTTTAGGGGTACATGGGCAGGTTTGTTATACAGGTAAACTCGTGTCATGAGGGTTTGATGTATAGATTTTTTGTCATCCAGGTACTAAGCATAGTATCTGATAGTTACTTTTCCGGATTATCTCCCTCCTGCTACCCTCCAATCTCAAGTAGGCCCAGTGTCTGTTGTTACCCTCTATTTCTATTGGTTCTCATTATTTAGCTCCCACTTACAAGTGAAAACATGTGGTATCTGGTTTACTGTTCCTACATTAGTTTGCTAAACATAATGGCCTCCAGCTCCATCCATGTTCCTGTAAAGGACATGATCTTGTTCTTTTTTATGTCTGCATAGTATTCTATGGTGTGTATGTACCACAAGTTCTTTATACTGTCTGCTGCTGATGGGCTTTTAGGTTGATTCCTCGTCTTTGCTAGTGTGAACAGTGCTTCAGTGAACATTCACGTGCGTGTGTCTTTGTGGTGGAACAATTTATATTCCTTTGGGTATATACCTAGTAATGGGATTGCTGGGTTGAATGATAGTTCTGCTTTTAGCTCTTTGAGGAGTCATCACACTGCTTTCCACAATGGAACTAATTTACACTCCCACCAACAGTGTATACACATTTCCTTTTCTCTGCAACTTCACCAGCATTTTTTTCTGACTTTTTAATAAAAGCCCTTCTGACTGGTGTGAGATGGTACCTCATTGTGGGTTTGATTTGCACTTCCCTAATGATCAGTGATGTTGAGCTTTGTTCATGTGCTTGTTTGCCACATGTATGTCTTATTTTCAAAAGTGTCTGCTCATGTCCTTTGTCCATTTTTTAATGTGGTTGTTTTTGCTTGTAAATTTGTTTAAGTTCCTTATAGATGCTGACTATTAGACTTATGTCAAATGCATAGTTTATAAATATTTTCACCCATTCTGTAGGTTCTCTGTTTACTCTGTGTATAGTTTATTTTGCTGTGAAGAAGCTCTTAAGTTTAATTGGATCCCATTTGTCAATTTTTGCTTTTGTTGCAATTGCTTTTGATGTCTTTGTCATGAAATCTTTGCAGGTCCTATGTCCAAAGCAGTATTGCCTAGGTTGTTGATATGGTTTGGCTGTGTCCCCACCCAAATCTCACCTTGAATTATAATAATAGCCACATGTCAAGGGCGGGGCCAAATGGAGATAATTGAATCATGGGGATGGTTTAGCCCATACTGTTCTCATGGTAGTGAATAAGTCTCACGTGATGGTTTTACAAAGGGGAGTTCCCCTGCACAAGCTGTCTTGCCTGCTGCCATATAAAATGTGACTTTGCTCTTCATTCATCTTCTACCATGATTGTGAGTCCTCCCCAGCCATGTGGAACTGTGGGTCAATTAAACCTCTTTCCTTTATAAACTTCCTTTATAAACTGTCTTTATTAGCAGCATGAGAACAGACTAATGCTGTTGTCTCCTTGGGTTTTTATAGTTTTGGGTTTTACATTTAAGTCTTTAATTCATCATGAGTTAATTTTTATATATGGTGTAAGGAGGTGGTCCAGTTTTAATCTTCTGCATATAGCTAGCCAGCTATCCCAGCACCATTTATTGAATAGGAAATCCTTTCCCCATTGCTTGTTTTTGTCAGCTTTGTTGAAGATCAGATGGTTGTAGGCATGCACGCTTATTTCTGGGCTCTTCATTCTATTCCATTGGTCTGTGTGTCTGTTTTTGTACAAGTACCATGCTGTTTTGGTTACTGTAGCCTTGTAGTATAGTTTGAAATTGGATAACATGATGCTTCCAGCTTTGTTCTTTTTGCTTAGGATTGCCTTGGCTATTTTGGCCCTTTTTTGATTTCATATGAATTTTAAAATAGTTTTTTTCTAGTTCCATGACGAATGTCATTGGTAGTTTAATAGGAATAGCATTGCATCTATATATTGGCTTGTGCAGTATGGACATTTTGATGATAGTGATTCTTCCTATCCATGAGTGTGGAATGTTTTCTCATATATTTGTATCACATCTGATTTCTTTGAGCAGTGTTTTATAATTTTTATTGTACAGACCCTTTACCTCTCTGGTTAGCTGTATTCCTAGGTATTTGATTCTTTTTGTGTCAAGCCACTAAGTCTTAGGATAATTTGTTACACAGTAATAAATAATTAACACGAAGACACTGAAGAAGAAAAGACAAGGAGTAGAAGGGAGATAAGGAAAGAGAGTTGTGTTGAGAAAACGAAGAAGAAAGAGTTTTCAGAAGAGAAATGGTGTCGAATGCTGCAGGAAAATGATCTTGATACAACTGAAGAAGCCCTTTGGGTGTGGTTAGAAGGACACTGGTGGCTTAAATGAGATCAACTTGATTGGAGTTGGTGGTGATGGAAGCCGTATTATAATGGCTAGATAAATCAAATAGAATGTGGGAACAGTAAATATAAATGACTTAAGGATATTGGCAGTTAAACAAAGTAGATTGTGGGAATGACAAAAAGTAGGAAAAGATACATTTAAGATGGTGGGGAAGCTTGAATGTGTTTATAGATTGAGAGGTTGAAGGCATCCTAGATGCAGAAATTGTAACTGAATTATTGACAAAGCACAATCAGGGAGGTGAAAGAAAAGATAGAGAACATAGAGAGAGGTGTTCTCCTTTGGAAAGTGGAGAAAGTACCAGTCTCTGTGAGATAAGAGGAAATAGAGTATGAATTGACAAAAATATAGATATTTGTAGGTAGATATAAGCAGAGGTGAGTTTCTGTCAACAGTTGACTGTTTTTATTTTTTGAAGTGGTCATTGACTAAAAGTAAGGGGGCAGGGATTGTAGTAACTTATGAACTTACTGGGATGCATTCTGAGCCCATGTAAAATCATCTTTCCCTCCTTTTGATCTATCTTTCCACAGTACCTTTTCTCTCCTTTCCTTTCATCTCCTATTGAGTACTGCTAGAGAAAATCATCCTAATTGGTGTTTTTGATGTATTTAAATATATCCTTTTCTATGTGTTCTTGTGAGAAAAGGACTTTTTAAAAAAGGAATATACTACTTTTATTAGAGGAAAAACATTTTTGTTACTTCATTGAGGCCTGCAGAATGGTGTGGAGGAAGTAACACGTTGATTCATGACCGAATGCCTTATTGAATAATATAGCCCAATTTTCTGTGCGACTTTCTGACTCCTATTTATTACAGAAGATAAATGGCCTGCTGACTCACAGTTTATTACCTGACTTACCTGCAGTTTTTTTTTTCTTTTAACCAGCTACAATAAACGTACAAGTAAATTGGAGGGAGAACTGGGATATATTAATTCAAATATCAAGTGCAAACAAGACCCGAAAATCTACATAGCAAATGGTATCCTGCAGTTAATGGTCTCCTTTTCACATTGTGGGGCAAAAGTAGCACATACAGATTTGGAAAAGCCATTGTGTAAAAGGAGACTAAATAAATGCAGCAAACTTTATTTCATGGCTTTGATCAAGTTATTAACTTCCTATGGAAATGTAACAGATCCTCCAAATGGAATACATTTCCGATGAAAAATCAGGGAAGTTTTTCTGACATTTATGTGCAAATCCAATTTGTAATTCGTGTTTTACTGCCATATGTCAAGGCTAAAAATCAAGATACACTTTTTGTCGGTTAAATAGAAGGAAGTTTTTAAATTGCTGTAATATGAAAAATAGTTTTAATGTCTATTTGTGATATCTTTTCCTGGATAACTACAAGAATCATATAATGAGTTAAATGTTTCAAGGTGTATTCACACGTCTTACCTAATATGAGTTCCGAAAACCTGGTTTTGATGGTGTAGTTATGATAATCTCTGTTTTTGTTAGAAAACTGAGGCTTACATTAATTGTCTAGACTCACTTTTTAAGTAGAAGAGCCAGGACCCTCTTCCTACTTCAAAGTCCAGGTTTTTAAATCATTAGGTAGCACAGACTTTACTAGTGTTTGGTTTTCAGTTTGACCAGTATTTATCAACTTTCTTCTTGATACTCTGCTTGATATACCTTAGGGAAATTGTTTTTTTAAAAAAGTGATTAACTTATAACTGCAAAAATTTTTGTTTTGTAGTTTTAAATTAACTTACAAAAGTATGTATTTTTCTGTCCATAAAGTTAATTTATTAAAAAAAAACTCCAGTTTTTGCATACGATATTAACTTGAGATATTAGTAAGACATAACAGTCAATTTTGCTTATTTCAGATGTTAAATTTCTTAATATTAAAAACATCATTTTTACTATGTAGGAACTGTGATTCATCGTTTTTACCAAAGGGAGTGGGGAGTAATTTTCTTTCTTATTTGTATGGCCAAACATTTTCTATACATAATTTAAACAATTCTTAAAATGATCTCCTTCAGCAAGATTTTTCAATTGCCTTTTTTTTTTCCCCTCAAAGTCGTCTCTGGCAAACACTGCATGACATCATATTTATTATCAAATCAATCAAGTATTGTCTTCTCATATTTTACCTGCCTGAGTCTTAAGTTTTGGGTTTTATCCATATTTTTTTTTCCTGAAGAAATCTTATTTCCTCTCATGGCTTTATTTAATAACTGCATGTAGGTGGTTCAGAAATGATTACATGTAGACTCCTTGGTTTGATTCCTGAAGTAGCAGCTCCTATTGAATCAGTGCCACTTGCCAGAGTCTTAAATGTGCTCAACCTTTATGAGCTATTCCAAATGGTAGTGAAGCCTTCTCAAATAGCGTTAGTTATTTTGCTTTTTATAGTCTCACATAATTTGTTCCTATATTTGCATTATAGGTATTGTATGCCATCTATTTTCCTATTTATCTCCCTCATCAGACTGGTTCCTCAAGGGTCGAGGGCCCATGTCAGAGTCACATCTGCTTCTCCTCTCCTCTTATAGTAACTGGTACACACACATTCAATCCATACATTCATTGAATAAATGAGTGTTGAGCAACTATTCCTTTTGTATTAGTTCTCAATGGCAATGTAATGAATTCCCGGAAACTCATTGGTTTAAAACAACAAACATCTATCATCTCATACTTTTTGTCTGTTAGAAATCTGGTCTGGCTGGGTGCGGTGGCTCATGCCTGTAATCCCAGCACTTTGGGAGGCAGAGGCAGGCGGATCACGAGGTCAGGAGATCGAGACAATCCTGGCTAACATGATGAAACCTCGTCTCTACTAAAACACACACACACACACACACACACACACACACACACACACACACACACACACACATATATTAGCCGGGTGTGGTGGCGCATACCTGTAGTCCCAGCTACTCGTGAGTCTGAGGCAGGAGAATGGTGTGAATCCGGGAGGTGGAGCTTGCAGTGAGCTGAGATTGCGCCACTGCACTCCAGCTTGGGTGACAGAGAAAGACTGCATCTCAAAAGAAGAAAAAAAGAAAAAAGAAATCTGGTCTTGGCTTACTGTGACTTCTGGCTGCAATCAAGGGGTTGCCAGGGCTGTGATCTTATCTGAAGGCTTGAATAGGGGAAGATCCACTTCTAATTTCACTTGAGTGGTTGTGGACAATATTCAGATCCTCATGGACTATTAGACTATCTTAATCCATTTTCCAGCTGTTTTCTATTAAGAGAGACATTAAAGAGATTTGAAAAGTTGTGAAACAATGTTACCTTTCTTATTACTTTACTTTTCTGGAAAATATAGTTATTTTTCATAAGATATGCTATTATGTAAATAGAAGTATACTAAACATGTCAACCTATTTAATAGGTTTACTATTGTTACTTTAAAATGGATATTAATGAAACTTTTCAGAATTAATTTCTAATATGGCAAGGATTGAGAGATTAACTCTCATAAACAGAAGCTCTTTGGTTTCCCAATATTTTTAAGAGTTCAGAAAAAATGGTCATGAGAACAAGTTTAAGTGCAGCTGTTATAAATGGTAAGCAACGAGTTGATCTCATAGCCTGGGTGACTGTTCTCATTTGAGCAGGCCAGGTTTGTCTGTCTGTCCTGAAGAGGTAAAAAAAAAACTTTAGGTCTACTTCCCTTGTTTGCAGAGGCAGAGCCAATTTTCATTACATAGGTAGTCTTAGTCTATTGCTGCTGCTGTAACAAAACACCATAGACAGGTAATTTATAAATAATAGACTATAACATAAATTTATTTCTCACAGTTCTGGAGGCTGGGAAGTCCAAGGTCAAGGCACCAGCCTCTGGTAAGAATTTGCTCTTTGCTTCCAAGATGGTGCCTTGTTGTTGTGTCCTCACATGGCAGAAGACACAATGCTGTGTCCTTACATTGCAAAAGAGATGGAAGGGCCAGACAACTCTGTGAAGTCTCTTTTATAAGGGCATTAATCCCATTCATGATGGCAGAGACCTCATGACTTAATTACTGCCCAAAGGCCCAACCTCTAAATACCATCAGCTTGGGGTTTAAATGTCTGTATTTTGGAGGAATACAGACATTCAGAGCATAGCAAGTGTTCTTATCAAAGTCATGCTTGTGGTCTTTCATTGTGTGGTTAAGATCAGTGTTGTACTGCAGCTTACTATTTGACTTTTGACATTTTTTGTAGCTAGTATTGGTTCATAAAAGTGGATTGATAAATTTTCAGAAATTGTGTGCCCCAGCCATGAAAAAGCCATTATTAAAAAACTAAATTATTCAAATGTACAAGAAAATAATTTGTATTGTTAACAAAGGTAATGCATATCAGCATTATCCATGCTCTTGAGGTTATGTCTATTGTATCTGTGTAGTAGAAATATTACATAATTATGTGCTACTGCACATCTCTTTCCAACTCTGTGCTCAGTGATGTCAAATGGTTAGCTTGAAATCAACTGCAATGGGAACATTTACAACATGGAAACAGGCAAATCCTACAAATTAGAGTTATTTTTCCCTCCTCTTTCCCACAGAACTCGTTGGTTAACATACCACTGAATATGATCATTTTTTGATACATTGAATTTTGTTCCTCTGATGTTTATACTCCCCTTCATTACTGGTAGAAAATTTTGTCTTCTTTCTCAAGACAAATTTTTATTACTTGATAGAAAGGAGATGTTGCTTGCTAATAGCTTGCCTTCTTGGATTTTGTTTAATGGAGAGAGCTTCTGAAAAATATTCAGGATAGAGGAGAAAGATGAATTCCTTTGATGGAAATGAGTGAGGGAAGATAAATTCCCCAAAACTGAGACTAGAGCTTTATGACTACCAAGAATAGTGGTGATCCACGCTATATTCTCTGACAGTACCCGCAGGAACTGGCAAGACAGTTGAGTGGTTTAACTTTGTGTTTCTCCTGGGCCCAGGGCAACGGGACTCCCTGCTTTGACAAATATTCCTGCACTGCAGTTTGACATGGGATAAGCGGAGCTGTCTTCCTTTAGGGACTGACTGTATTAGTCTGTTTTATATTGCTTAAACAAAATACTTGAAACTGGATAATTTGTAAAGAAAAGGAATTTATTTCTTATGGTTGTGGAGGCTGAAAAGTCCAAGGTTGAGGGGCTGCATCTAGTGAGGGCTTTCTTACTGGTGGGGGCTCTCTGCAGAGTCTCAAAGTGACACAGGGTGAGGGTGTTGAATGTGCTAACATGGTAGCTCAGGTCTTTTTTCCTTTTCTTATAAGGCCACTAGTTCCAATCCCATGATAACCTATTAATCCATTTACCTTTTAACCCATTGATTCATGAATATATTAATGTATTTATGAAGGCAGAGCCCTCATGACACATTCACCTCTTAAAGGACTCACCTGTCAACACTGCCACTTTGCGGATTCAATTTCAACATGAATTTTGGAGGGTACAACTATTGAAATTATAGCAGGGACTAAGTGACCTTGGAAAATGAGATATCAAAGGAGAACATGATAATGCAAGATGAAAGGATGCTTGTGACCTCTTAGGACCTAGGTTGAATTTCCTGCTGGCCTGTGTGATGGGCACTTGGAGTTGGAATTAATTTGATTTAAGTAAAATAAAAGAAATTTGATATTTCTTGCATACCTGTTTATAGTTGAAAATACCATTCATACCTATTTTATCCATGAGAGTTCTCCAGGGAAATAAAATTAATTAATTAGTTTCTTTAGTTTTGGATTGCTTCATGTGTTTTTGGGGGCTGATGAGTCTGAAAATGTGTAGGGCAGACCAGAAGGCTGGAAATTCAGGCAAGAGTTGATAATGCAGTCTTGAGTCAGAATTTCTTCTTCTCTGAAAAACTTTGGTTTTGCTCTTATAAATCTTTTATTATTATGGTTACCTGTATATTTGCTTTTGTCACCATAGACAAAATAAAAAGGATATCAAAATGTCCACAAGGAAAAAATAGGAAGAATAAAAACATCAAGCATTTGCTAGTGCCAAGTTTTGTAAACTAAAATTCTTTTAAAAACAGATTTTTTAAAAAACAAAATTGTATTTACTTAAGGTATACAGCTTTTTTTTTTTTTCAATAGCTTTTGGGGTACAAAATGGCTTTTTGTTACATGGGTGAACTATATGGTGGTGAATTCTGAGATTTTAGTGTACCCATCACCAGAGTAGTGCACATTATACCTAAAGTGTGGCTTTTTATCCCTAGCCCCCTTCCCACCCTCATACTTTTGAGTCTCTGAAGTCCATTGTGTCACTCTGTATGCCTTTATTTACTCATAGCTTAGATCCCACTTATAAGTGAGGGCATGTGGTTTTTGTTTCCAGTCCTGTGTGACTTCACTTAGAATAATGGCCTACAGCTCCATCTAAGTTGTTGCAAAAGACATTATTTCGTTCCTTTTAATGGCTGAGTAGTATTTCATCGTGCATATATACCACATTTTCTTTATCCACTCATTAGTGGATAGGCATTTAGGTTGGTTCCACATCTTTGCAATTGTGAATTGTGCTGCTATAAACATATGTGTGCAAGTGTGTTTTTCATATAATGACTTTTCCTTTGGGTAGATACCCAATAGTGGGATTGCCAGATTGAATGACTGATCTGCTTTTAGCCATTTAAGGACTCTCCATACAGAAAAACAGATTAATTCTTAAACATTCACAAACTTTTTTTCTCTAATTTTATAGAAATCTGCTATAACTGTTTCATGTGCTGTCTGTCTTTTTCTCATTCCTCTTATTCCCCCAGCATTTTTTTTTAAAAACACTGAATAGTTGGTATTTGAAAAACTTTCCGTCAATCGGGAAAAAATAATTCTTATAGACAAGGAGACATGCTATTATATTTGGAATAAAATTGAAAGCAAAATTATATGAATTAATTGATGTTACAAAGGGACATAAATGGATTGTTTATTGCACCTTTCTTTCTGCGGCCACTGCCAAGGTCCTTTTGTTCTTCATAATAAGACAAAAATAAAAGTTTAATCAATAGGAATGAGCTTGGTTCCAAGATAAGAGTTAACCTTGGATTTGAATGATTCTATTGATTTGGCGTTATGAACCTGAGGCAGGATTTCATCTAAGGATTGGGGTGTACTTTAGTTTAAAATGAATGCTCCTTAAGTTGTTGGCAAATAGACTGGAATTGCCAATAAACTTGGCTGAGATGGGCTCAAACAATAGCTAAGCTCATAGAAAGATAATAACTCAGATAAATATAGGAGTCAGAAAATGTTCCCTTTAAAAAAACCTTTCTACACTGTAATTATCAAAATAAATATCACCAGTTAATGAGAAGTGAAGCTAACCAAAATACCTCAAGGACACTTATGACCTTCACTGTGGAAAATAGGAGCATAGTCTTAGTTTTTTCTTTCCCTTAAGAACTATATTCTTCTTTTTACCTACTCTCACTTTCAATTTCTATAATCTAAAACATCAAATATAATCTAAAACATCAAATTCACCTCCAAGAAAGTCATGGTTTTGGCAACTTCTTAACTTCTTAAATACCTTGTTTAAGAGGTTCTGACCCTGAAACCTTAGACAATGACAGTGGTTAGTTGATTAGGCATAGGGGTGTGGAGGGCAGGGGGAAGACTACACAAAACATTGTAACCTCACACCCAGGCCTCCCTCCCCTTCCCCAATTCCCCATTTGTCACACCACCTCATTGTAGATCTAGTTCAGCCAACGAAATAATCAGCTTATTGCAGAGGGAAGGAAGTTTACTACTGGAAATAATGCAGGTTTGTTTTAAATGTTTTGATGAAGCTCCCTGAGGTTTTAATTCAAGTTGTTAGTATATTCTATTTTGTTTTATTTTATTGCCTGCTAGAGGTTAGGGATGCAATGTTGAATAAGGTGTGGCCCCTATTCTTAATTTAATAGTAGATCTAGACGTGAAGTAGTTACTATACAACATGTTAAATTCTGTAACAGAACTCTGCAAAGTGTTCTGAAACTATAGTGCCAAGAACCACTAACTCTGCCTTAGGGTAACAAGATATTAATTGAATATAAAAGTAGGTCTTACAGTATTTTGGAAATGTGTTGACATAGTAAAAACTAATTTAAGGGAAAAAAGGCCTCTTCCAAAAATAAGAAGCCAAAATGCAAGGATATGAGAAAATAGATCAATTGATCTAATATCAGCAGATACAGGTAGGTATAACAAAAATGAGATGTGTAACACCCTATAATTACAACATGCAAATGAGGAAAGCCTAGGTGTGCATCTTTGCAATCCCTGGTCAAGAGAAGAAACATAGCTGGGTGAGGTGGCTCATGCCTGTGATACCACCAGCATTTTGGGAGGCCGAGGCAGGTGGGTCATCTGGGGTGAGGCGTTTGAGGCCAGCCTGGCCAACATGGCGAAAACGTGTCTCTACCAAAAATACAAAAATTAGCCGGGTGTTGTGGCATGTGCCTGTAATCCCAGCTACTCAGGATACTGAGGCAGGAGAATCACTTGAGCTTGGGAGGCAGAGGTTGCAGTGAGTTGAGATCATGTCACTGTACTCCAGCCTGGGTGAAGGAGTGAGACTGTCTCAAAAGAAGAAGGAGGAGGAGGAGGATGAGCAGCAGCAGGAGGAGCAGGAGCAGGAGCAGCAAAGAGAGGAGCAGTTTTTGATTTTGTTTCTTTTTGTATGGATACATATATTTAAGCCTGCACATTTGAGAATTTTTTGGTTACTACAAACCTATGGCACTCTCACTGACTCTGATGAAGTCAGTATAGGTAATCACAAGAATACCAAGCCATGTTGCCACATTTATTCTCCTAGTCAGTGTCAATGAATAGAAGAAACACTTAATTGGAGGGAAAAAGCAAAAGCTATACAAGGAGACAACAGAAGGAAGTGAGAAAAGTTCATAATAGAAGTAGCCTTTTCCAGGTGTGCAAGCAATGAAAAGTGTATTCCAGGAAAAGCAAACTGTAAGTGCAAAGGCTCAGGAGCCTAGGAAGATTATGGTGAATCTGATGAACAGGAAGTTGACTGAAGGAGCTAGAGTTGCAGCCATCATCTCCAGAGTCATTGGCAAAGCTACAGGGCATGACGTTTTATACATCACTACTCTTTGAACTAATCTTCAACTTGATAAATTGGGTCAAGACTGTGTATGAATTTTGGGAATTCAAGGGAGCAGAGTGAAGTCTCTGATACTAGATTAATTTTTAGATCATTCGAAGATCTGTTTAGAGGTCCCAAAGTAGGTATATGAGCTCACAGGGATTGGCTTTATCTCTTCACTTGTCCTGGTTTTCTTTTACTGGTACCCATTTGTCTCTTCACTATTAGAAGCCTCTTGACTTTAAGTGCCAAAATAGCACTAAATAAGAAGAAATAAGAAGATGCATCACTGCTTTAAATTCAAAAGAGCTCTGGGTTGAAGCTATTATAATTTACATAGCACAGCTCAATCGAGAAGTTTATATTAAATTTGATATGATTTCCTTGTTTTTATTTCTGTTTCCATTATGTATGCTATGATAAAATGCATGCCATAGTAAACTATATACTATAATAAAGTTGTGGTTTTCATTGCTGATTTTGATTTCTTATGATGAATATGTCTTAGATAAAAAAAGAAAAACCAATGATATTCTAACACAAAAAATAAAGTTACAAAAAGTTCAAATCTTAAGTTTTCTACTGTTGCAAAACATTACCACAAACTTAGCAGTTTAAAATGTCATGCACTTATTATCTCTCAGTTTCTGTGGGTAAGGAATCCAGGCACAGCTTAGCTGGGCCCCTGCTCCGGGTCTTACAAGGCTGCAGTGAACCTGTCAGACAGAGCTGCAGCCTCATCTGAGGCCTGCCTCCTCTTCCAAGCTCACTGGTTGTTGGCAGAATTTGATTTCTTATAGCTGAAGGACAGATTCCTCAAATCCTGGAGGCTGTCTGACATTCCTTGCCATGTAGCTCTCCCTACAACATGGCAGTTTGCTTCTTATAGGCCAATAGGTGAGTGTCTGCTGCTGCTTTGAGTGTCTTTTAAGAATTCATCTGATTAGGCCAGGCCCCATCCAGCATAATCTCCCTTTTGATTAACTCAAAGTCAGCTAATTAGAAACCTTAATTACATCTGCAAAAATCCCTTTACCTTTGCCATACAATATACCCTCATTGAAGGGAATGATATTCCATTCTATTCACAGAAACCGCCTACCCCAGTGGGGAGGTATGAAAGGATGTGGACCAGTGGAAGCCATGTTAAAATTTTGTCTACCATATGTTAATCATATATTACATACATTTTTTTCCTATTCTCACAAAGACACTGAGAAATTTTTTTACCTTAATAATATTTAAGCCTTAGATTCTATCACAGCACTATCCAATAGAAATATAAACCACAAATGTGAACCATATATATAACTTTAAAATTTTTAGTAGCCAAATAGGAAAAAAAGAGAGCAACAGGTGAAATCAGTTTTAATATATTTTATTTAATAAATATAGCCAGAATATTATCATCTCAACATGTAACCAATATAAAACATTATTAGATATTATGTATTTTTTTTTTAATACAAGGTCTTTGAACACCACATCTTCATTTTTGGCTGGCTGCACCTCAAGTACTCAATAGCCCAAGGGGGCTCTTGGCTGCTGAGTTTAACTGCACATGGCTATCTATCACATGCCTTTTCTCTTTTTTTTTTTTTAAACTTTTATTTTGGGTTTTAGGGTACAAGTGAAGGTTGGTTACATAGGTAAACGTGTCACAGGGGTTTGTTGTGCATATTACTTCATCACTCAGGTATTAAGCCAGTCCCCAGTAGTTATCTTTTCTGCTTCTCCCCCTTCTCCCACCCTGTCCCATCAAGTAGACTCCAGTGTCTGTTGTTTCCTTTTTTGTGTTCATAAGTCCTTATTGTTTAGCTTCCACTTATAAGTGAGAACATGCAGCATTTGGTTTTCTGTTTCTGCGTTAGTTTGCCAAGGATAATAGCCTCCAGCTCCATCTATTTTTCCCAAAAGACATTATCTCATTCTTTTTTATGGCTGCATAGTATTCCAAGGTGTATATGTATCATATTTTCTTTATCCAATCTGTTATTGATGGGCATTTAGGTTGATTGCACGTCTTTGCTATTGTGAATGGTGCTGTAGTGAACATTAATGAGCATGTGTCTTTATGATAGAATGATTTATATTCCTCTGGTATATACCCAGTAACGGGATTGCTAGGTGGAATGATAGTTCTTCTTTTAGCTTTTAAGGAATTGCCATACTGTTTTCCACAATGTTTGAATTAATTCACACTTCCTCCAACAGTGTGTGAGTGTTCCCTTTTCTCCACAACTTTGCCAGCATCTGTTATTTTTTGACTTTTGAATAATAGCCATCTGACTGGTGTGAGATGATATTTCATTGTGGTTTTGATTTGTATTTCTCTAATGACCAGTGATGTTGAGCTTTTCTTCATATGCTTGTTGGCTGCATGTATGTCTTCTTTTGAGAAGTGTCTTTTCATGTCCTTTGCCCACTCTTTTAGGGGTTATTTTTCTCTTCTAAATTTGTTTTAAGTTATTTATAAGTTACTTATAGATTTGTAAGATGCTTAGTTTGCAAATATTTTCTCCCATTCTGTAGGCTGTCTGTTTGCTCTGTCAGTAGTTTCTTTTGCTGTATTACGTGCCTTTTCAACAATATCCACCAGGTGTCACAACAAGTTTACAGCTCTAAAGCAGCACATCAACCCCGTTCTTCTCTTGGTGACAAGAGTTAGGATTCTCTTTGTATTCACGTATTTTCTACTTTCCACATATTTGGTATTTCACTTGAAATTTTTTCCTGGATAATTAAGAAATTAAGCAATGTGAAGTTTACTACTTAAATAATCAAATTTGAATTCAAAACTACTTGTATATCTGATACACCATTCCTTAATTTTTCTGTAATTTCATCCTAGATGATCTGCCTGGTGAGAAGGCAAATAATTGTGAATTACATGAGCACTCAATACTTAACAAAGTAATAATAATTATTTTAAAGTTAGATCATTTCAGATACCCAAGGAGTTTTCATAACCTCAGAAGCAGTTAAATGGTTTTCTTTTTACCATCTCAAATTGTTTAATAGAATATACTAAAATAGAAACCCAAAGGTTTAAAAAGTAACAAAATGTTCTGTTACAAAACTGCACACTATTATTGCAATCTACTAATTGCCAAAGGAGGTTTCTACTTCTTACATACACAGTGAGCTCTGATGGGAGTATAATGTTTGCATTTAATCACAGTTATTAATTTACATTTGCTTATTTGTAGGTTGTGGTACAATTTCCTTTTATATGACAGAAACGCTGCCTTTGTTTTTAATATTTTTTGGTTTTAACTTTTACAGTCTTTCACGTTAGGTATCTTCTAGGTAAAATTAAGTATAATTTAGGGACTGAGTCTTCTCAAATACTTTCTTCTTTTAGAAAATCATTAATTTATAAAATTTAAGAAAGTATGTATAGATGCCATACAGAATGAATCATGAATGGAGAGAAGATTGAAATGTGAGTTTTTATCACTAACTTCTCTAAAATGAGTATAGTTTAGTTTTATATCAATAATTATATCAATAATTAAGCTTTCTCTTTGTCCTATTAGTTTCAACCACATGGTATGTAAGATGATAATAAACTTGATTCTAGTGAGAAACCATAATTATTTATCTCTGAAGGATTTGTGCTGTCAATTAGGTTCAGAAGAAAGGAATCAGACTTGGCATCTTAACTCATATATTAAAGAGAGAAGTGACTAGTGTTGTAGCCATAACTATAGAAGATGGAAAAATCGTTAAGTGAAAGTGTGCAAATAATATTTTAAATAAAAACATAAAATCTAAAATTAGGATAATGTATATATTTATTTGCCTTCTGTTTGAATAAACCTTTTAAAAACACATCCAAGAAAAATTAACCACGTACGTAAGTCATATTTCAAAGTGAAATAATCAAATACATGCAATTAATATTTGTTTGCTGCTCAACTATTTACACGTTTTTTGGATTTCTTTTGTGAAGAAATTTTTGCAAAGGCTGAGGGTTTAATTTGTTTATTCTTTTTGAAGCACAATGCTCACATAGTCCAAGAGATGGCAGCCAATACCTTTTGTAAAACAAATGACTTGTGTTGATACTTCATCATGGCAAATGCAGGTACTTTATTTTAATAACATCAACACTGAAGCAATTATTAAAAGAATGAAAATTGCTGAAATTCTCAATGAAAATCACTGAAATTCTAAATTGCTAAATTCTAAATTCGAATTTTTGTATGTGTGCTTTAAAGGGATTGCTCAGAGTATTTTACAAGGTAAACTGAATAGATTTCTCTCTCTACTTTTTTTCCACTGTGTTCAGAGCCGTGGTTTCTGCCAGAAGATTAACCTAGATTTACTTATAGAATAATAGACTTAAAGAATAAATTGTAATATCAATAATTATTTCAGAAGCATTAAAATTAAATACATAAAATATTAATAACATCATTTATCAATAGAGTATTTGTCAGAACTGATGACTGAGTTTTTTTCTGGAATATCATAGTTACTTTTTTTGTTAGACTCCTAATTAAAATCAAGTCATTTTTATGACATATTGGAGGGATTCTTCACAATGTAAGAAAAGAAAAGCAAATAAAGTGAATATTTTATTTCTACATTTGTTTTAAGGAGGTATTTAAATTCTGAATATATTACATTGTGTAATATTAAGCTGCTTTGTTATGGGATTCTTCAGGCTAAGGGAAGGCATTAAGGAAAGCCACTGTCTTGTTTTAGGCTGTCTAATCAATTATAGTAACGGATGCAGGAACTCAGCTTTCCTAAATTCCAAAATTCAAATACAGAATCCTTTATATTAGTGTGTTAGGTTTGTAATGTTGTACAACAAATTTCCACAAAGTTTACTGCTTGAAAAAACAGCCATTTTCCCATACTTCTATAGGTCAGAAGTCTGACCACCGCTTAGCTGAAGGTCCCAGAAAGCTAAAATCAAGATGTTGTCTTGGCTGTCTTCTTGTCTGGAGCTCATGTGGTTGTGGCAAGATTTAATTTCTTATGGTTGTAGTACTGAGGTCCACATTTCCTTGCTGACAGTCATCTAGGGGCTGCTCTCCACTCCTAGAGGCCACCTGCATTCTTTGCCCTGTGGCCCCCTCTATATTCAAAGCCAGCATTAGATAATCTCCCTGACATGGAGTCCTCTGATGCTTTGAATCTCTTTTATCAGGAAGAACCTGTTTCCTTTTTAGGGCTCATGTGATTAGGCCAGACTCTGTGATTGTAATCTTTCTACTTTAAGGTCAACTGATTTGGGAGCTTAATTACATCTATATAATGCTTTCACACTAGCACCTAGGTTAGTGTTTGATTGAATGAGAGGTGTGTGTATATACCAGGGACCTGAAATCTTAGAATTCTGCTTACCACAACCAGACTGTAGATTGTAAATACCATTTTACTTAGAAAATACATAGACCTTTTCACATTGGAGTGGTTAATTCATCATTAGAGAGGGGCTTTATTCATTTTTTGGTGTTAATGCACCACTTATTTTCTAAGTAAGTTTGTTCATACCAATAGCTCACCAAAGAAAAGAGTGATAAAAAATAATCTGGAATGACCCATAAAAATAACTTGCAAATACAACTGAGGATTTGAGACCCCTAATCTTACAGATAACCAATTTTTAAAAGTTTTTTTCTAGTACCACTTTTGAACTACTGGGAATTTATGTCAAAAATAATGTCACAGGAAAACTTCTCCAGTACTTTTATAGTCAGATTTGGGAACAACTGTAATCTTAATATTATCTTATTTTAACTTGTCCAAGGTCCCTATTACCTAGTAGTACAGCCACAGCTAAAACTTTGCTTTCCGGACATTCAGGTCTAATTCTTTTTATACTGCCTACTGTGCCTGGTCTCCCATCAGTGGAAGATAAGGCAAATCTACATCTCTCCAAAGATTGCTATAAATGGATACTAAAGGACTGGCAAACTCTCACAACTACCTGTTACTGGTATATTTTAACTGGAGACTTTCTGAACTAGGATTCTGTTTCAGCTATCCATTGCCACAATAATGCTATGAAATAAGCAACCACAAAATAGCAATGACATAAAACATGTACTGATTTTTTGCTTACGAATGTATGGGTAGGCTGGTTGGGTCTACTTAATGCTAGCTGGGCTCACTCATGGGTTTGTGGTCCAATCCTATTTGATTAGCAACTTAAAAAATTTTTAGTTTATTTATTTATTTAGTGATAGGGTCTTACTCCATCACCCAGGCTGGGGGTGCAGTGGAGCGGTCACAATTCACTGCAGCCTCGACTTCCCAGGCTCAGGTGTTTCTTCCACATCAGGCTCCTGAGTAGCTGGAATCACAGATGCATGCCACCAGGCCGACTAACTTTTGTATTTTTTTTTGTTTTTTTGGTAGAGATGGGGTTTCTCCATGTTTCCCAGGCTGGTCTCAAACTCCTGGGCTCAAGCAATCTGCCCACCTTGCCTCCCAAAATGCTCCTCCAAAAAAGGAGTGTGCCACCATGCCCAGCCTGAGCAACTTTTATTTTTAAGGTAAGCAACTAAAGATAAACAGTTTGGATTTTCATGAAGGAAGAAAGTGAATACTAGAAATTACAGTCTGATAAATGGATCATGAGCAAAATGTCGAAGGTCCTGTTAACCAAGCCATGGAGAGAGGCATAATTGTCCCAAAATCCATTCATACCAAATTAGCCTTTCTTATGTCCACCTCCTTACCCCTTGCTCTTAGGGGTTGAAAAAGAATATTCCATACTGCAAAGTGCATGGTGTGGTGTACAAAAAAATCCTGACAACGTTGAAATTTGTCTCTCTGGTATGGAAAAGACAAAAGCAACCTAATAACCATAATGTTTTCATTGCATATAAATATATGACAACAATGATCATCTCCAAGATTAAGTTGGATGTAGCCAAATGATCACACACCCTAATCATAATGTCTTTTCAGAGGAGAACATTTAAAGTAACAACCAATCACTTAATGATATTATTTTTGTCTCATGTTGATATATTTATTCAACAGACCTTTATTAAGTTCACTTCCTGGGAGCCAGACTGTGATGGATGCTGGAAATATAAAAAGAATAGAACCCTGAACTTTGAAGATTCAATATCTAGGGGTGGTGTTAAAAACCTGAGCAGTTACAGCAATATTATAAGTGGTTTAATAATCAAATGAAAACTATATTTTAATAAAATACTTCTAATAAGTATAATAAATCTACAAAGGGCAACAGGAATACAGAAGAGGCGACAGTTAATTTTTTCTTGAAAAGTTGGAAATTTTGGAAAAAAATCCAAAAAATATAGGAAAAAAAGCATGAAACCATGTAGGAACATTTTACTGAGTCTTGGAGCATGGATTGCAAAAAGACACCTATAACAGCAGGAAAAGGACCAGCCTGTGAAAATCTCACAGCTTGAGATAGATTTATGTCCTCTGGCACTGGCAGATGATTTAGTCCTGCTAGAAAATGATGTGCATCATGTGAGGCAGAAAGGGTTATGGGAGTTGTGGCTAGAAAGCAGGTACCAACAGTAAGGTTGTTAAAGAGTTGGGCTTACCTAACAGTAAGCTTGTTAAACAGTTGGGCTGCAGTTTAATGATGTTAAGATGGAATTACTGTCTTTGAGGACAAGGTAGTAGGTAGTAGAAGGGCCTTATATACTAGGGATCTTAGTCAGAAATAAGGAGCCATTACAGAATTTTAAGTAGATGAATGACGTAGTTTAATTTCTGTTATAGAAACATTACTCTGACAGCAGAGAAGAGGTTGAGTTAGAGAAGAAGATGGGAGGTAGGGAGGATACTAAATTTGTGTAAGTGATGAGTTGAACTAAAGCAGTGGAAGGTGAATAAAGAAGAGGGAGTGGTAAACTGAGTTTGGAAAATCCTCTAGTCTTATTAATTAATTGAAAATGGTAATATAATGGAGAGGAGGGAATCTCAGATAACTACTAGCTTTCTTGCTCAAGTGACTAGTTAGATGATGGTGCTACTAACCGCTTAGCTGGTTATGTACTCTACTGTACATAGGGAATCTTATTTTTGTTATAAAATAATAAATTTATTTAGAAGATGGCTGATTTTGAGGTATTTGTGAAATATACAAAAGGAGCTGTTCAATGCTGGAAAATACAGACCTGGAGCTGAATATAGACTTGAGAATCATCACCATGTAACTGGTTATTGAAACCTGTAACATTCCATTACTTAGAGGCCTTGCAGAATTGTAAAAAAAAATCAAAGACAGAATCAAGGTGAGTGTGTCCATTAAACATAGAATATGTCCATTGTTCCACAGAACATTGGTGAAAATGTTCTGAAGCCTAATGTGAATGTTTCAAATATGTATGCTGTATTCAGTATTTATGCTTCCTCTTCCTAATATGGAGCTACCAACTTTAAATAGTAAAAAAGTTAATTTGAAAAAAATCCAAATAGGAGTAACATATTATTTCTTTCAAGACATATTTGTAACTATAAATTGAAAAGTATACTCTAGTCTGGGTGTGGTGGCTCATGCCTGTAATCCCAACACTTTGGGAGGCTGAGATGGATGATCACCGGAGTCCAGGAGTTTGAGACCAGCCTGGCCAACATGGTGAAACGCCGTCTCTACTAAAAGTACAAAAATTAGCCAGGTGCAATCCCAGCTACTTGGGAGGCTGAGGCAGAAGAATCGCTTGACCCCGGGAAGTAGAGGTTGCATTGAGCTGAGATCGTGCCACTGTACTCCAGCCTGGGCGACAAAGAGACTCTCAAAAAAAGAAAAAAAGAGAAAAAAAAAGAAAAGTGAACTGTAAAACAAAAATTGTGGAAAAAATTATTATATTCGTATTTTGTTGAATTTTCTTTTCTTTTTTAGAGAAAAAGTCTTGGTCTGTCATCTGGGCTGTGATCATAGCTCATTGCAGCCTTAAACTCCTGGGCTCAAGCGATCCTCTGCCTTAGCCTCTTGAGTAGTAGAGACTACAGGCTTGAGTCATGCCACCATGCCACCATGCCTGGCTAATTTTATTTTATTTTTGATTAGATAGGCTCTCACTATGTTGCCCAGGGTGGTCTTGAACTCCTGGTCTTAAGCCATCCTCCCACTTCAGCCTCCCAAAGTGTTAAGATTTATAGGCACAAGCCACCATAACTGGCTATAACTATTTTTCAGTGGGGTTAATGGACATGCCATTGTAGCTTGTGAAGTCTTAATATCTAAGCAGTATTTTACAGAATTTTATAAGGCATAAAAATATTTCCAATAGCACCACTTCAAATTGTTCTTCCACAATACATTTAGGATTTTATTTAATGAATAACCTGATGTTGATTAGTATAACTGGTAAATACTGCATTTATTTCCTTCTTAAAGATTCCTGTGTCTCTGCAGGCTGGGTTAAATCCCTTTTCTCTAGTTTATATATGACTAGAATATCCTTTTATCATGGCACTTATATTATTACTTTGAAATGCTCTATTTGCATGTCTATCACCATACACATCCTTATGTGAGTAATATATAAAACTGAAATTCAATTTCATGAAATAATATTTATATTTGTAATAGGTAATGTATGCAAATATTTTCCATGCTATTCCATGTCATTCCATCCTTTCCATCCCATTAGAAACATCAGTGCAACATAAAATACTGATTTAACAAATCTCTAATTGGTGTCAAGCTGTGGTTTGGAAAAAAAGTCCTAAGGCATATCTCTCTTATCCTTGTATTTCTGGTGTTTAGCATATAATCTAGTACTGTTTATTGATGACAGACCCATGGAATTTTTTGAGTACTGCAGATGTAAATTCTAAAACAGGAAAAAAAAATGCTGCTTCCAGTGTGCTTGGCATAGGATTTTCTAAATTCACATTTTAAGTAGTATTGTGTGCCACATGCCATAAATTGTGTTAAAAATAAAGAGCTGTAAAGGCTTATTGCATTGCATTATTGTAATCCTACTAATACCAGTATGATTTATCCACGTGCATCCAGGGGTAACATACTGACAAATTCTCAATTAACACAAGCATTTCTGAGCTTCTAGGAGGCAGCTCTCGTGTATTAAAAGCTTTATCACTTTCAACATGGAAGTAGCATAGAAGCTAAATAATTAGAGTATGTAAGAAAGAACAAACTTATTTAATATTACTTAAATGTAAGGAAAACTTATACATTTAAAATGACTACCCAGATATAAACGAAGACAAAATGATTCTTTTGTAAAATAAATAACAAAGTCTTCAAAAAAACCTGAAACAGTATTGAATAAATATTTAAAAAGTTAATAAGTATTTGTATTTATAGTGTTTTTATGAAGTTGAATATACAGATAGGTAAGTGAATAACATAAAAATTTGTTATAGAACTCATAATACATACATTTACACATATGTGTATTTTTTCTAGTAACTTCCCTGTTCTCTTGCTGTTACAGCTAAATTTAAAAATTTCAACCTATTTCTGTCAAGCATTGTTCCAGTTATACCACTAAGAATGCTTTTGCTTCAATTACCAATGATCTAACCGTTGTCCATTTCAAAGGATACTTTAGAATCTCTCTCTCGCTCTGTGTTTTTTTTTTTTCCCCCCAGATCTGCTCTATTTGATACTGTGGTCAGTCTTGAAATTTTCTTCTTCCTTGGCTTCTTTTCTATTTTTTTTTTTTTTTTTTTTTTTTTACGTTTTACTGACAGTTCCTCAATTTCCTCCCCAGGCACTCCCTCACTTGCATCTTCAATTTTTTTGTATCTATTCTTGTTTTAAATAGTCTTCATAGGAAACCTTACCTAGTTTCAAATATTGTTGGAACTCAGATTTCTAAATCTATGACACCAACCCAACATCTCTTCTGAAATGCAGATTCATACATCTGTCAAACTGCCTCCTAAATATAATTCCCATTTAAGTGTATTGAAGTTTCATCAAACTCTACATATCTGAAAAATAGTTGTTTCCCTCACCTTGCCCCTCATTCTAATATGAACAAACGTATTTCTTCTATTCTACTTTAGTTAATCATTATAGATTTTTCCTCTTTCACCTTTCCCTCATGTAATTATTGACTGAGGTGATTTTTTTTTTTTTTTTTTTTTTTTTTTTTTTTTTTTTTTTTTGAGACGGAGTCTCACTCTGTCACCCAGGCTGGAGTGCAGTGGCCAGATCTCTCAGCTCACTGCAAGCTCCACCTCCCGGGTTTTATGCCATTCTCCTGCCTCAGCCTCCCGAGTTGCTGGGACTACAGGCGCCTGCCACCTCGCCCGGCTAATTTTTTGTATTTTTTAGTAGAGACGGGGTTTCACCGTTTTAGCCAGGATGGTCTCGATCTCCTGACCTCGTGATCCGCCCGTCTCGGCCTCCCAAAGTGCTGGGATTACAGGCTTGAGCCACCGCGCCCGGCCGAGGTGATTTTTTTAGGTATTAAATATTTCTTGAGTATCTCCACATCTTTATTCCTATCCTGCCCATGTCAGCTAGCATGGTCAGGAAAACAGAAACCACTTTAGGTAGAAGGTATTTAATACAGGAAATTAGACACAACATGGTTGGAAATCAGAGGCAGGAAACATCAGAGGAAAGTGCTCTGGTATTTAGAAAACCCAGAAATGCAGGAATCACAAAGTTAATGCCAATAATCTCAACCTCCTGCAGGGCTGAAGTGAGTCCTAAGAGCTCTGTACTCATTATAGATCTTGGTCCCTCTAAAATACCCCTTGAAGCTTTGTGGGATCAATTCCTATGCATTCAGAAGCTATGTCTGTCTGTCTGAGGGCTTTATGTGACTGTATAGACATGCTGCATGTAAGTCAGAACATGAGTGTCAGAAAGTGAATGCCCCAGGAGCAACCTTCAACCACTGAGGATCAGAAGTTGGTGGATGAACATGGCAGCTCCTTACCCTCAGTGGAACAATTCTGAAGTATATTCTATATAATCCCTCCAAGGGTTTCCAGCAAGATTGAGCCTCAGTTGACTACAGCTGTAATCCATTTGTCAATGTCCTTTTATTGGCTTTCTTCCCTTCCTTGTGTCACTTTTCCACTTTCTTCTGCTTCTGGATGAACTCCGAAATAAGCTACCTGCTCTCAAGTCTTGTTCATAATTTAAGACATGATTTATGCATTACTTTTGGAGGTGGACAATACTTCTCTTTCTTTTCAAACTTCCACATTTTATGAGAGTGCATCTTGTTGGCAGAATTTAAGCCAGAAAATTTCTTGCAAGAATGTCCGACAAATACAGTTTTTAGGCTCTTAATTCTTGTGTTACAGGGAAGTATTTACTTAGAAAGGCAAGGATGACTTTGAATATCTTTGATCACATCATGACACCATCAATGTATATTTTAAAACATGCAATATGTATTATATTTATATGGCCCTTGGGATTATATATTATTCCATTGAATATCAACACACATTATCTAGCAGAGTCCACATCATCCAAATTTGAACTATACACATTTAGAGAATAATAACTATGTCATGCAGCATAATGCAACTATATCTTAAACATAAAAATATACTTACCATCTCCCCAAAAGGGAGACACAAAGCATTTCTTGTAGGTGCTAATTTCTCCTCTAGCTTACTCACAATCTCACCAGGATATTCTGTCAACTAAATGCTAAATTGAAACATTTCATTTTGTTAGATGTTAATCCTTTAAAAGCCTACGAACCTTGCATATTGTCTTTCTAATCCAGTTTTCCATTCTCATCCTACACTGTGCTTTGCCTGTCACTGCCTTCTGCAGCCATGCAGGCTTTCCTTGACTTTATTGTGTTCCCCAAGGTGGCTCTACCCCAGATATTGCACATGCTCTTTCTGATGTTCTAAGTGAATGTAACCTTTTTTCTTTTCTTTTCCTTTCTTTTCTTTTTCTTTCTTTTTTCTTTTTGACAGAGTCTTGCTTTGTCGCCCAGACTGGAGTGCAGTAGTGCAATCTCGGCTCACTGCAACCTGTGCCTCCTGGGTTCAAGGAATTCTCGTGCTTCAGCCTCTCAAGTATCTGGGACTACAGGTGTGTGCCACCATGCCAAGCTAATTTTTGTACTTTTAGTAGAGACAGGGTTTTGCCGTATTGGTCAGGCTGGTCTTAGACTCCTGGCCTCAAGTGATTTGCCTGCCTCAGCCTCTCAATGTGCTGGGATTACAGGCTTGAGACATTGTGCCCGGCCCCATCTTCTTCTTCAATTAACTTTTACATCTTATCACAAGGACCATTTCCTCAGGAGGGTTCATCTGACCCTGTAATTAAGCCAAAGTCCCTTAGTGTGTGTGTTTACATACATATATATGTATGCATACATATACATAAAGCCTCTCTCTCTACATATATATATATATAATTTCATAATGTTTCATTTCTTACTTCTTTATGATTGATTGGTTGATTATTTTTCCTCTCATCATATGTACCTCGATAGCATGATCATTTATATTTGTTATGTTTTTGCTGTTATGTCCCCAGCACCGAGTATAGTGTATAGTGTCTAGTACATGTAAGAATCTCAATAAATTTGTTAAATGGATAAACGAAAGGGTATTTTATGAAAAGGTTTATAAGGGTTACTGACATTTGTATCATAAACTTTATGATGTTATTATTACATATTACATTGTCTTAGAATTATGTTTTTCCCAAGACATGATTGTTAGTTGTGATTCTCAGTAATTCCAGAAAGGATACTTTTACCATTTTATCATCACTTAGTTGTAGTTTTTAAATTAATACTATTTTGGGGTTTAAATTATAAATCATTGATATTTTAATGTCATTTTATCAATGATTTACCAATTTTGAATGATTTACTTAATCCTATAGAATGCAGCAATGCATACGAGCATTAGCAAAAATTTTGATCCATAATATTGCAATAGTTAGACTTAAAAGCACAAATGGATTCCGTGTAAAATGAATTATTTATGGCTCTCTTGCTGAAGAATGTTAGTACATAATGCTCCCAAAATTTGTTTTTAAATCAAATGTCAGATAAATTAGCTGTGGGTCATTGTCCCAGTTTAATTGGTTTCAGTCAGAATATATGAGAGCCACTTCATTTAGAGGGTTTAAGTTGTGTCTTATTCATCTTTGGTTCCCCAGATCTAATAGAAGTCTGGATGCTTACTAGCTGGATCATATTTCAAAGGCCAGTCCAAGTTTATGGATTGGTACACATGGTGACTCTAATTTGGCTTAAGTAACACTCTAATTTTCTGCCGAGTCAGCAATCAAGAATACAAAGGTTATATACCACTAGATGGATATACATGAATGAATAAGCTCCTGCATATTTCCATAGTTTCTTATGGAGTTGTGCCCTTAGTCTATCACTATTGTGTCAATCAGGCTATAACACATCATAACTTGAAAGAGACACACAGTATATGTTCAGTGAATTCAAACTCTTTTTGTTCTTTGTTCTATAACCAGAATGAATTTTCCATACTTTTACTAGTAAACATATGTAATACTATACGTATAATGAGTACTTGTAATAGTGTGTGCATGTGTAAATTAATAGTATATGTAACAGTTTAGTGTTTATGATTTTAAAGAAAGCTTTTCTTATGGATACTAGTCATTAATAAACACTCTTCGTTGGGGAAATAAAATACATACTTTATTGTTTGTGTTTGTGTGTGTGTGTGTGTGTCTGTGTGTTTTGCGACAGCATCTTGCTCTGTTGTCAAGGCTCGAGTGCAGTGGCGCAACCCTGGCTCACTGCAACCTCCATCTCCTGGGTTTGAGCGATTCTCCTGCCTCAGCCTCCCGAGTAGCTGGGCCTACAGGCTTATGCCACCATGCCTGGCTAATTTCTGTATTTTTAGTAGAGACGGTGTTTTGCCATGTCGGCCAGACTGGTCTCAAACTCCTGACCTCAAGTGATCTGCCTGTCTTGGCCTCCCAAAGTGCTGGGATTACAGGCTTGAGCCACCCTGCCTGGCTTTTTGGGTTTTAAGTACAAGTCATTTTGCTTAACTGAAATTATACTTTTGATTACATCTTAGTTGATTGAAATTTGATGTGATCGTAAAGTTGTATATGTTTATACTTTCCTTAAAACTCATAGAAAATATAGTTTGTATGACTGAATAGATTTGGGCATTTTTAATGTAATTTAAATAATTAGATAAAGGACACATCAGGAACATAAGGATCTACCATAACTTGAGCATGGTACTGGATTGAAAATACGATATTGTTGGGAAAATTTGATAAACCTTAACACAATTTTCTTTGCCAACAGAATGCCATGTGAGTCAAATAAATTTTTTTGTTTTTGATTGTTTTTACTTTTATTTTGAATATTCTATATTGCCTATTTCATGGTATATAAAGAAATTGAGCAAGATACTACAAAGTTTATTTTCCCCTTCGGATTAAACTTTAAAGCATAATACTTAAAGTAACAGAAAACTGATACTTGTAACTATCTTTTGTGCCCCTGTGTATGTGGTCTGGTCTAGACGTGGAGGTCAATATTCTCAGCAACCTTTGATAAACTCTTCATTTTCAAAAATACCCTCTTAAGAAGATACCAGAGAAGTCATTATACATAGCCATCTGTTTTGAGCCTCTATAATGTAATGAAAATATAGGAAAATATTTTTGCAATTCTGGGGTCAAATATTTCTTACACAAGGCATAGAAAGCACAAACCATAAAAGGATAAAGTGATAAGTTAGACTTCGTAAAAGTTGAAAACTTATGCTCATCAAAGAAACACCATTACGAAAATAAGTAGGCATTTACACTCTTGAGAAAATATATACCATACATAGATTTAAAAAGTATTTAATCAAAATATTTAAATAATTTCTAAAACTCAATAATAGCTTTTGTGTTTAAACCTATGGTCTTTTTCAAATTATTTTTGACTATTGTGAGAGACATATTTGAAGTTGTTTTCTCCCCTTATTTGGATGTTCAGTTGTTCCAATACCTTTTGTTGAAATGACTTTCCTTTTGGTGTCTTTGTAAAAAGTGACTATATAATTGTTGTCTATTTCTGGACTCTTAATTCTATTTCATTGACCTATTAGCCTATCCTTATGCAACATTATTGTGTCTTGGATACTGTAACTTTTAGAATAAGTTTTGAAATCAGGTAATGTGAATACTCCAATTTTGTTCTTATTTTTTAAGATAGTTTTGGCTATTTTGAGTTCTTTGTATTTTCATATAGATTTTACAAAGTGCTTTGTCAGTTTGCACAAAAAGGAAACTGCTGTGCTCTGCTGGGGCTTCACATCTTTGTGCAGTGGTTTGGAAGGTGCCTCTAGACTGAACCACAGGTGATCGTGGGACTCACCTCATGACTTACCCTAATGTCACAGGTTACAGTTCTCTGCTACCTGTTGTCAAACATCTCACTTTGATGCTTCATATATTTTGCAAAGTTTTATAGTTGTTTCAAGCTGGATAGTTAATCCAGTGCCAGTTGTTCAGTCATAGTTGGAAGCAGAAAGTATACATAGAATTTAACACCTAGAATTCTATACAAAATGTAGGAGAATATTACATAGGAAATATGACTGTTCTTATATTTTTCTTCAACAGTTCAGAAATGTAGATTGGAACTATGATAATATAATACTATGTAAACAGAAAATGCTATTTAAAACAAGTTTAAAAATATCAAGCAAATTTTTGGTTGAATAAATGGATATTGTTTTGCATGATCAAGATTTTATTTTTTGTTTATTGACTACTTAGATAGGTTAAGTCAGTCGAACAATTTCTCTTTAATTTTCTTAATTAATTAAAGGTAGACAATTAACTCTTTTGGGAAACTTTAGAAATAAGTGTGGCATTTTGATGAAAAGTCTGTTTTAAATCTGCTTTACATAAATGCTCTTTTTTTGTGTTTGTGTGTCTTTAGTACCAATTGCAACAGTCCATTATTCAATGAGTCCAACAGTTTCAGTATGTAGTGGATGGGCCAGCTGGATTTCAGCGTGTACACTAACTGTGTAATTATGGGGAAAATATCTCTCACTTGAGACAGAAATTTAATTCCATTATTTAAAGCCATGAGATTAGATATTTCCTATGCATCATTTAAAATCTTCTAATTTCTAAAAAAAAGTATGTAGAGTATGCAAGGATTTGCTTTTATTTAAGTATTGATGACTTTAGTTTCTTTCTTAGTTTTTATGGAGACAGGGTTTTGCTCTGTTGCGCAGGCTGGAGTGGAGTGGCGTGATCACAGCTCACTGCAGCCTCCAACTCCTGGGTACAAGGGATCCTCCCAGCCTCCCAAGTAGCTAGAACTACGAGTGTGTGCCACCATGCTCAGCTAATTTAAAAATATTTTTGTAGAGATGAGGTCTTGCTATGTTGCCCAGGCAGGTTTGGAACTCCTGGCATCAAGCAATCCTCCTACCTCAGCCTCCTGAAGTGCTGGGATTATACCTATGAGCCATCATGCCCAGCCTATGACCTTATTTTTATCAATATACAATGTATTTAAAGGTCTTAGACACACACACAAATTTACAAAAACACACAAATAATTATGATGAACTGTCAAATGTTAAGTTTATTAAAGTGTGGCAAGTCAATTGATTTGGCTTGAAGTATGATCAAAAAGGTGGTTTTTGATAGTTTCTAAAGAAATCATAATATTGTCAACTTAGATAGGGAAATAAAGAAACTTAAATATGTTAGAATAACTAAACATAAACTACAATTGCTTATTGAGTTACTGAATAGTCCAGAACTTCTATGGGCCACAAAAATATTATTCTGACATTCTAATGGTTATTTTATTCTTTTTTTAGTTTTGGCAGCTAACTATGGACCCACCTATGTGTCAGTGTTAAGGCATTGACCCTTTGCCTCTCTGACCTAACTCCCATACAGAGTTAAACAATATTGAAAATCATTTTTTCATTGCGATCATTTACAATTTTGTGCTCCTTTACAGCCAATGGTTCCAGCAAGGGAATGGGAAATATGAGAGAGCGAAGATTATGGGTTTAGGAGACAATCTGAAAGTGAAATAAATAGGTCCTTGTGGCCAAATTAAATAGGACCTCATGAATTTTAAATTTCCTCAATTTAATGTTGAGGAAATGAATAAAGAAGAGAAGGATAGTACATTCTAACTTTCACCTATTTGTTTATTCATTTACTTAACAAACATTGATTGAGTTTCTACTATGTCTCATTTAGCATGTCAAAACTCTGGGAATGAAAGATGACTAAAACAGGATTCTTTTTCCTAAGGAAGGTCACAGTCTGATAGAGGAGGTAAAAACACATCCAATCACCATAACACAATGTAATGCATTAAGCTTTTACTCTACCACCATTATATTTAGTGTACTGAGGGAAGACAAATGAGTGAACAACTAATTATATTGGGGAAAGTATCTGGGAAGATTCTAGAGAAGATGTAACAATTGTCCCTTAATATTAAAAAATGATCTTTCTAAGGAGAGATATGTGGCAAAGATGGTTCAGGTGAAGAATGGAGGGAGCAATGTAAAAGATGTGAAGTGCAAGGCATGGTTGGAAAAAGGGAAGTCGTTTGGTATAAACAAATTTAAAGAATATGTTGAAGGAGTCATGGAGGATGAAACTGAAAAGCTAAATTGTGCCCAGGTTGCAATAATGTAAAAATGTTTGAATTTTACCTTGAAAGTTACTGACAACCATGAGATATTTCTAAAAGAGTAGTAACAGGAACAGATTTATACTTTCATTAATAACTTTAGGGGTAGGATAGATTAGGGACGATTAATAGTATAGGCAAGGTAGTGGAGTAAGAAATGATGGGGAAATGGGTAAGGCATAGGATAGATTTAAAATACAATTTGAAAGTAGTTACCTATTGCTGCAAAAATGATGACCTCTAAATTTAGTGGCTTAAAATGACAAGAAATCTTTATGTTCTCACACACTTTCTATGAGGCAGGAATTCAGGAGCAGCTTAGCTGGTTGGTCCTGGCTTCAGTTTCTTCATGTGGTTGCTGTTACATGTCAGCCAAGCTGCAGTCATTTAACAGCTTGACTGGAGCTAGAGGGTTCTCTTTCAAGATGGCTCAATCATATAGCAGAAAAGTTGGTGCTGGAAATTGGCAGGAAGCTTAGGTTCTTTGCTCCAAGGACCTCTCCATAGGGCTATTGGAGTTTCCCCCAAATGCACGAGGAGCAGCTTCTCTTAAAGTGAATAATGCAGGAGAAAGAAGGCTTTTGTGACCTGGCCTCAGACATCACACTCTGTGATTTCAGCAATATTCTATTGGTATCACAATTCAGTTCTACCCAGTGTGGTAGGGAAAAACACAGGGGTGTGAATTCCAGGACTGAGGTTCATTGGGAGCAGTCGTGGGGCTTGGCTCTCACAACTTTATCCTGAACATGCCAATCTGTCTCTTTGTGTGAGTCAGTTCTATAGTTCTTTCATAAAGGCAGGAATTGCTACTCACAATAGCAACTGCTCTTATTGCACTGGTCTATTCATGAATGCATAATAAATGCCTCCGTAACTTCTAGCAAGTGAGAAAGGTGCAGTGAATTTAGCTATTGTCTGGACTTCAGGCAGCAGGAAGAATGGGATTGGCTGCTGTCATTGTCACAAAGCTTGTTAACCCTAGAGAACACAGGAAGTGGAAGAGAGGTTCATTTTAAGTAACATCCAATTAACGAGATGGGGGGGAAATACATGCTGCTTTGATCTTTTGCTGAGATATCTCTCCCTTCTATCTCTGGGCTAGGAAACTAGATTGGTGCAAAGGTCAGTTTCTTATGGCAAAGGACAGGATGAAGGTGCCATTCTAGGCTTTTAGAATGTGTATGTGTTTATGCACGTGCTTGAAGTATTTTAAACACTCCTCTTATGTGTTTTAGGTATTTAAAATCCAGGAAACAAGTGATACAGTGCTCACTCTTTACTCTTGCTCTCCTAACATGCATATTTTATCTATTTAAAGCTATTTGGAGATCGTTTTCACTCCTGCATTTAACAGTTGTATGTATGTGTGTGTGTGTGTGTGTGTGTGTGTGTGTATGTACTTTCTCTTTCCATGCCCTTAAATTCTCATTTAGGAATACCTCTTGGACACTCAGTCATTCTCACAGAGAAAATAATGAAACAGATTTTTAAAAATACTTATTTTCAAGTGTGAAATAGAACCTATGTTGTATTAGTCAATTTTCACACTGCTATAAAGAAATACCTGAGACTGGGTAATTTATAAAGAAAAGAGTTTTAACTGACTAACAGTTCTGCATGGCTGGAGAGGCCTCAGGAAACTTAGAATCATGGTGGAAGGCACCGCTTCACAGGGTAGCAGGAGAGAGAATGAGTACCCACTGAAGGGGACAGCCCCTTATAAAACCTTCAGATCCCGTGAGAATTCACTCACTGTCACGAGAACGGCACTGGGGGAAACCTGCCCCCATTAATCAGTTACGTCCCACCAGGTCCCTCCCACCAGGTCCCTCGCACAACACTTAGGGATTATGGCATTATAATTCAAGAGAAGATTTGGGTGGGGACACAAAGCCAAACCATATCACATGTTCTAGAGACATCTCTTAATGGTTGCTCAAAAGCCTAACTGAATGATTGAGGTCATGCCATCCTGCAATAAAAATGTTAATAGGCTTTTAAACACATTGAAATGTACATTGTCCAGATGCTTTCAGGCATAATTGCAATGACATTGGGATCTTATTCTGAGTTGGCAATGTGCTACAATAATTTTTTTAAGTCAGCAGCATTTAATTGATTTGAGGATTATTCCTATGTTTGATATTTAGATGAGATTGACAAATACCCATTTTTCTAGAATAATGTTTTAATGCAAAATTTTTATGACAGAGTATCTGTGATGCCAAATGTTGCTCTTAGTTATTTTTCACAAGAGAGCATCATTATGATTTTCCATCAGTAAAATTATTTCACATTTTTAATTAAAGTTGGCTTGCTTTCTGTCAATGCGTTGAAAAATGAAGTTTTTTGATATATTATAAAAGTATTTCACTGGTTAGTGTTTCTACACAGAAATTATCAAATATAATGTCAGTGAAGACTATTTTGGGCAATAAAGTTTAGAATATTTGTATGTACCTTTTTCAAACAATGTGAAAGTCATCATGAAAATTGCAACACTTTATTAAGGATAGCTTTTTAAAATGATGTTGTAGAAAGAGACGAGATAAGACACAAAAACGATAAGAAAAACACTTTCAGTCCTAAATTCGTTATTTATTAGTGTGGTTTTTAAGTAAGTCACTTTATATCTTTACTTTCAATTCTGTGTGTCTTGGGATTAATAAATGTACTGTATAATCTTATTGTGAGGATTAAATGAGCTAATATATGAAATAATTTTAGTATACAGCCTAGGAATATTAGCATGTGATAAATATTTATTTCTGTTTCTAAATTTTCTTTATTCTTGCCTTCTAGTTGAAAAGTATATTAGATAATGGGTAAATCTAAGAAAACATGTTGCAACAAGAAAAAAATTTTGTGTAATTGTGTGCTCAGTTATTTCAGCTGTGGAACTGATTTTGCCAATAGATGTAGTTTGCTTAGGACTAAAGAAAAGTTTATTGTGTGAGATATTTTGAACAATTTTATTATAAGAATTATTTATTTTATGGAAGAATCTTATATAAAATATTTAAAGTAGGATCCACATGGTGGCCAACAAGATTATAATGATCATATTAATAATAAATCTGAATTCGTTTATATGAGACGTGAGATTGGCAATTGTCTTCAGCTCCCAGCATTTCCTGTTGTCTTAGTGGCCAGCTTTTCTTCTTTATATTACCTTATTGGTTCCTGTAAATATTTGTTGTCTGTGATTTCAAGCATCAGAATAAGCTTCCATCCTCAGGATTTATTTTTGGCAAGATAATTTCCTTTTCCTAAATGGAAATTGCCTGCTAGAGAGTCAGCAATAGTAACACAAATTCATATACCTGTCTTCATCTGCTATTTTCAAAAGCCCAAAGAAACAGCAACAACAACAAAAATAATACCTGATTATACCAAAACAGAAAAGAGCAAAACAAATCAACTTTGACCTAAATAGAGAAAAATAATCCTCCCTCTTTTTTAGCTTCAGAATGATAGCATACTTCCTAAAGCCTTACCATAAATAGCATTATTTGCAACATGGCCAATTTTCTAATATACATATACTCATATAAAACAGGGATCTTAGAAATCAGCAGTTTCAGTTCCAGGTCTTCTGAAAGCTCATAGAATTCTGCTGAACTCTTGCTGACAGCTTTGGGGATTGTACCTTTGATGGTAGGGCCAGCTTTTCTTACAAATTTTTCCTTTCCTTCAATTTGAAAATAATATGTACTACAAATGCTTTGATTTCTTATAATTGCCATCATACAGTTAATGACAACTAAATTTTATTATAATAACACCTAAGTATGAACCTAAAATTCAGATTGTCCTGGTTTGTTTTTGCAAAACTGGTGTAAGTTCCCTAACAATCTGATCATTGAATTTATGTTTACTCTTTACCCAAGGTTAAACATATCATAATTGGACAGTGTCCCAATAAAATAATGTTATGTATTATATCCAGTCTCTCAATGCTCATGAGGATTTATTCTCGTGCTTATTTTACTATACTTGTTTTTTTTTTTTTTTTTTTGCCTTTTTAATCTTCTCATGTTTGCCTTCAAATGATTAAGAAAATGGAGTGCGGATAATAAAATGAGAGGAGTCCAGGTGCTTCATTAATATAAAGGACATTCCACTACTTTAAAAAAAAAAAGTTTGTGATTTGAGATCAAATGGGGAAGGTAAAGTTGAAAAGTGCTGACATGTTACCAAATCATCAGCATTGTGAAACAGCAGGTACTGGAGCCATTCTAGATATTCATTTATGTTGACATTTTTAGGACACAAGGGAGAAAGTGTGGCTGTCAGTTATCTTATTTTGCTACTTTTGTAAAAGATCTGCTGATTCCTTGTGTATAGCTCAGGTATCATTTCAAGTTTTTCCTTGCTCTAAGCATCACGTCATCAGCCTGGCATCTTGTGCCTATCTCTAACTGTACTATTTCCTTTCTTCTCAATTTATGTGACTTTTTTCAAGATACTTCAGTATTTATCTCATTTAGCAGCAACAACATTCATGTATAAACAGGAAATAATTTTGTTCCTTCATTTCATCAAAAGCCATGTGTTGAAGATTCCTTTATTTATTTATTTATTTATTTATTTTTTGAGATGGAGTCTTGCTCTGTCACCCAGGCTGAAGTGCTGTGGCCGGATCTCAGCTCACTGCAAGCTCCGCCTCCCAGGTTTACTCCATTCTCCTGCCTCAGCCTCCCCCGAGCAGCTGGGGCTACAGGCGCCCGCCACCTCGCCCCGCTAGTTTTTTGTATTTTTTTAGTAGAGACGGGGTTTCACCGTGTGAGCCAGGATGGTCTCGATCTCCTGACCTCGTGATCCACCTGATTCCTTTATTTTCTAATGCAGGCACTGGGGAATAAAACCTAATAAAATATGGTGCATAGACTGGGGAGGGTGACGATTTCTCCTACTGTGCCTTGTCTCCAAAGAAAAGGAGGAAGTAAAAACTGAAAAATAACAGACTGATTGGTGCCACTGGCCAGGACTGCAGGTTAAAGATTAACCCCTACCCTAACCACTTGTGCTATCTATAGATCACAGACAATGGTATGGAGAAATACTTGCCTTGCTCACCACCCCCATCTAGTCACATACCCCATGCTTGCTTTGCTCAATCTATCATGACCCTGTCACGTGGACCCCTTAGAGTTGTATGCCCTTAAAAGGACCAAGAACTCTTTCTTCAGGGAGCTTGGTTCTTGAAATGCAAGTCTGCCGATGTTCCCGTCCAAATAAATCCTCTTCCTTCTTTAACCCGTTGTCTGAGGGGTTTTGTCTGCAGCTCATCCTGCTACAAGACAACTCAATGTGCAAGGAAAAAAGTACTGGTAATGACAAGTAAAGTGATACAGGTTACAGAAGATGGGCATTCATATCACTTAGGGCAGTGGTGGTTCTCAATCTTGTTCGCACATTATAATCACTGGGGAGGTGATAAAATCTCTGTCTCCAGGCGCCACCCAACACCAGTTAAATCTGAATCTCAGAGGATGGGACTCAGGACCCAATATTATTTTTAAAACTTTCTAAGTGATTGAGATGTGAGACCGAGTTTGAGAACCACCAGTCTGGATATTTAAATATGAATTCCCAGGAGAGTTGAGACTTGAGGTTTTCTTTTTTAGAAGTATGAAGAAGCAGAGAATGTCATAATAGGAAGAAAGCATACCTTTTTAAAGAGTCAAAAGACTGAAAAACAACATGACAAATTTAGCAACTCACAAGTTATTCAGTATGGCAAAAGAAAAGATAGTGAATAGAAGGTTATAAGGCTTGAGGGAAGGGTAGGCACAAAACTAATACTAACGGACCTCGACCTATTTATTTCCAATATAAATGATTGTTGTAGCAACAAGATGGGCATGGGAAAAAGGAAGTGAGTTTAGTGTAGTGAGAAAGGAATAGAAAAATAGAAATGGAACAGTAGAAGTGGGTGGCTATGAGGAAGAAATGTAAAACCAGAGTGTATAGGCTAGTACCCTTTGGAAGGAGCCAGAAACTGAAATGATCAGAGGCAGAGCGATGGGTTGGGGAATGGGGTAAGACAATTTTTGATTGAGGTAGGTCAGGTTTGATATTCAGTATTGAAACTAGGTGTAGAATGAATGTTTCATTTTTTGAATCTTCCATGGTGTGGATTGGGGGGCTGGAAAAGAGGGTAGAAGGAACTAGATAAGAAGGTGCATATCCTCTGTTACCTGGCTGGAGGGATCTGGGCTCAGTTTTCAGGCATGGAGATTCACCTGGGCTGAGGAGTAGATAGTGAGGTTGCTACTTAATGCTCACTTTAATACTCGGGATTGAAATCTATGTTTCCATATCTCTTCATGCTCTCTACTCTGCATTTCCCCCACATCTCCTGTACATCAGTCTGAGTATGGAGAGGAACCATACACCTATTTCTAAATCCAATTTGCTATTGGAGAAGAAACTCCTACACACAATTGATTAAACAAGACTTTCTGTGATTCAGGGAGTGGACACAGCTGAGCATATAGAGAATAGGCTCTCATTATTCAAACATGGAGGCATATGGAGATTGATAGTGATAGATTCTCACTGACCCATTTACTTCTTTTATAGGATTACCTAATGAGAACTATGGTTTGCACTTGGAAAGGGCATCTCTCTTACATGGGATATAGTTTGTAACCATGTAAAAGAGACTATCAATTATTCATAGAAGGTTATTGCTCACACCCTCAGGCTGATTTGCATGAATGAATGAGCTGATTTAACTGATTAGCCATAGACAAGTACTGGTAAATACACCACCACTCTGTCACCCAGACTGGAGTACAATGATATGATCTTGGCTCACTGCAACCTCTGTGTCAGGTTCTAACTGATGTCTGAGGGGAGTTGGCAGGGTGAATGGCAGGTAGCTGGAAAACCACTTGAGGAATAGTAGACAGTTTTGACATGGCTTTACTCTTTCTCTGGGTGTGAGCAAGCTGTATGTACAGCATCAGCAGCATAGTTATACCTTTTACAGACAATAGTGGTTCCGAGCCAAGCATGAGCTCATGTGGGTGATCACCTAATGCACCTCACGTGGCATGGTTACATAATGTGTGGGGTTGTGCACCTGTACTCCAAACCTGCTGAGTCATGCTGCGCCAGAAGGCTGCCTCGGTCTACTCCTGACTAAAAAGCAGCCATTTCCCTTACACTCCACCCCCTAGGCTGAGGGCATCCTCTGGGCAGGGACACGTGCCCATAAGGCAGAGCCCTGAATCCATAACCCACAACAACAATACAGAGAGCAACAGCTCACTGCTAGGAAACCAGATATGCTACTTATGACTATTAGGGTCCATTGTAGGCCAGAGCCTAAGGGTGCCTACCATCTCTGCAGAGGGTCGTCAGTAAGGCTCTTGACTCCATTAATCTCTTGTGAGAACTGTTGCAGGACTGCTATTATGTTTGCCAATTGTCAGCGATAAAGGTACAACATTGTGTTCCTAAAAGGGAACAGGGGCCTCCTTGGGCAGTAGTTATTATGTCTAAGGCCATTTGGTTTTGCAACACCACCTTTCTGATGTGGCCAGTAAAGTGTTAACAGGAGGAGGGCCACTTGGGTGTAATTCAGAGCCTGAGTGGTGTGCTCTGCAAGAGCAGTAACTTTTGCTTATGACACCCACTCCAGAGATAGTCATTGCCAAGGAGTAGAACCACCAGGGTGCTCGTTGAACTTGCAAAAACCAAGAGTGCAGTGCTTCCTGGTTATGTGGGTGTCTGGACAATATGGGGAGAACAGTGGCAGGTACATAAGGACACCCCCAGATACAACGTCTAGTCCAGTCCGCTGATAGGTAAGGCCACCTTGTGTCCCCACAGACCCATAAACCCCTAGGGGGCATAAAGTCCATTGGAGCCGACCTTAGTGGGGCTGCTTGTTCTACCACACCTTCCGTGTGGTGATACGTGTTATGTTTTCACAGGCTGTGATGGGTACCCATCCCACGGTGGTATTACCCAATGTTGCTGTATGCACTATGGTGCCTGGGCCAGGGGTACTACATGTTCCCCCACTAGCCAGCCTCACCCATCATAAACACTATGGGCCAGCAAGGGAGGGCAGGTGCACCACGGGTTTTGCGGCATCCTTTGTTCAAACCTTGCTGCGTTGTGTTCCAGGTGTCGGCCATCGGACCCCAAGTCTCCAGCCGTGTTATCTGCAGACTGTGATTGTATGTGCCAAGGTAAGTCATCACAGAAGCTGCTGCTGGAAGGGCAGTGCAGATCCATCTGTTGGAAACATTGGTCACCTCAGTGTAGGTGTGGGCGCAGTCCATAATGCAGTTGGAGCATGTTAACTTATGGTCAAGATCACAGCGCAGGCACAGATACTAACAGAGGTGAATCACATCTCTCAGGCAAAATAGAGGCTAATCTTTCATCCCTGAATAACAATGCAACCACCCAGGGCTTTTGCCCTGGGCGATGGTACCACACCTTCTCAGCTCACCATGGTTCCTTTGAGTCCTGTATCTGGGTCAAAGTCACAGGAGAGCTCATAATATGCCACACAGACAGTACATATATTCCCTGGAGGAGGGTTCCTTCCCTGGCCGTTCCACTATGAAAAGTCAACTGTGTGGGGCTTGTTTTGAACACCCAAGGAGTGACATGCAAGTCATATTGTAAGTCCTCCTCCAGGGAGCTACAGTGGCCAACCACCGGCATTGGCTGCGGGGGTAGGGGGTGGTTGGAGGGTCCATGGCCACAGCCAGGTTTTCTGTTCTCCTGCCTTCAGGGCACTGGGACGGTCAACAACAGGTTACCATTTGTCCCTATACCTGGTCGGAGGAGGTCATCCTTGGTACCTACCTGCAACTGAATGGGGGCAGGGCCAGGCCGCCTTTCCATGCCCATTCATTCAAGGTTTGGAGCACCGGGTCCAGTCTGGAACTCCAGCCCCACAAAGATAGGGTTGTGACTTGCAAGCACAACTCATTCTTCAAGAGCTCGTTATATCACTCAGTCATACCCACAGCTTGCAGGTTGTATGGCACATGGAATCCTCACTTTATGTCTGTTTGTTGTGCCCATTGTTGTACCTGTTGTCCAGTGAAATGTGTTCCCCTATCACTCTCAACGACGAGAGGGCGAACATACATAGCACATAAATGTTGCAGGGCCTGGATGGTGCTCTGTTGGTCAGCCGCCCTGCAAGGGTAGGTGAACAACAGGCCTGTGGCTGTGACCATAGCTGTTAGTCATGAGTATACCCTTGTGACTTTGGCAGAGGCCCTATGTAATATACTTGCCATCTAGTCAAGGGCACTTTCCCTATCATCACTTGTTGTGTAACACTGAGCATCTGCCTCCATTTAGGGTATGCCTGAGCTGGGCATTTCTGACAAGCCTCCCAAATATATTGTGTGGGCAGGGACAGACCCCAACGTTTATTGACCTGTTGCATCAATTTACCCTCGGCATGTCCAAGTTTCCGGTGTAGCCACAAGGCCACATCTCATGTAGGTACTGACTCTAACCATCGTACCTTGGCTGAGGCATTTGCCTCATCATTGCTGGGGGTGGCCAAAGGCATATGGCCTGACACATGATAAATAGTTATATCTTTCTGATGACCCATTTCCCAGGGGTCTTGCCACATGGCTTGGCCCTAGATGTGTTGGTGGCCGACTAGTCACTTCTGTATTTTCCAGGTAGTTAACAACAAGGTTAAGCCTTGACAGACCACCCAGCTATTGGTACAGATTACCATAGGTGTCACCCCCTTGGTGATCACCATCCATACTGCTCTAAGTTCAGCTCATTGGCTACTTTGTCCATACCTGGTTTCAAAGCATATGATGTCAATACTTGGTTGGACTGCAACTCCAAGCAACAGTAGCACCTTGGCTAGACCCATTAGTGTACCATGCCCTATTAGGAAGGGGGGACGCCCTTCCTTAAATGGTGAAGGCTCAGAGTCTAGGTGCTGCTCAGGTCCCATGGCCTTATCTTGCATTAGGACTACAGGTCCCAAAATCTGTTGCAACTCTGCTGCTAAGGGACTTGTCCTCCACTGCTCCAAGTAGGCGCCCACTTCACCAAAGTGGATGTCTATGCCATCCCAGTCCAGGGGGTTGTTACCCATGAATGCACCCATCCCGCTACCAGGTAAGTCATCCACATGACAACTGCAGCCCATCCTGTCACACTCTCATAAGCCTGAAGGGCGGCATATACAGCTGCTAGCTGTTTCTCTGTCAAGGAAAACTAGAGCTCGGCTTCCTTCCATAGTTGGGACCAAAAGCCTACTTGCATTCTCAGCCACTCTGTGTGCTGCCACAGGCCTCAACCAAAACCATCTGTGGTCACATGCACATCCGGCTCAAACGGGCACCCCTGGTCAACTACCCATAGGATTTGTGCCTGCTGAATAGCCCACTGGGCTGCTAGGAAGGTGGTCTCAGCCACATCATCCCAATCCCAGGTAGAGCCCTTCTTTGTTAACAGATGCAATGGTTTTTATCATATGAGCTAAATGGGGCACAAATGTCCACCAGTATCCCAGGAGGCCCACAAAAGTTTGCAGCTGCTTCACCATAGAGGGCCGGAGATATGTCTGAACCTTATAAATGATAGCCTCTCAGATGGCCTTTGTCTTACCTGACCGGATAACTTCCAAAAATTTGGCAGATAATCCAGGTCCTTGGACCTTGGATTCATTAACAGTCCAACCACATGCTACCAAATGTTGCTGCAAAAGGGATGCAAGATAATCAGAGATTAACATAATATCATCAATATATTAGAATAGGCAGGCCCCTTCTGGACATTGCCAGGTGGCTAAATCTGTGACAATGAGACCATGACATATGGTGGGGCTATGCACAGAGCCCCGTAACAACATTGTGAAAGTCCATTGTTGCCTGTCCCATGTGACGGTGAACTGTTCTTGGCTCTCTGAAGCAATGTCAATGCAGAAAAATGCATTGGCCAAGTCCACAAGTCCACTACATAGTGGTATGGTCCCAGTTCCATTCTCATATGGTTCATCAAATCCATGATTGATGGTACAGTTGCATGCAAAGGGGGTGTTATTTTATTCAGTTCCCAATAGTCTGCCGTCATCTGCCAAGTTCCGTCAGTCTTTCTAGCTGGCAACACTGGAGAATCATAGAGGCCGTGGGTTCCTCACACTATCTGCACCTTCTCCAGCTTTTTAATTGTCTCAGTTATCTCTGTATGCCCATCTGGCAAATGATACTGTTGGGTGGATGTAACTCGTTGGGTTTGTGGCAAGACCTGAGGCTGGCGATGTGTATGTCCACACAGTACCAACTTCATCACACACACTCAGAGTCTGAATTCCCCAGTCATGGTTTGTAACACCAGGCCATCTAAATGGTCCATCCCCAGAATGTATTCTGGTATGAGATAGACATACACAGTATTTAAATGGGGAGCCAAATGGCAGATACCAAGGTGCAGAGATACAGGTTTCACTGTTACTAACCAGTCTCCATAACCGTCAATGTAAGCAGGTTTGCCCAGAAATTTATCTGGTTTCTCATAAACAAGCCTGCGATCTGCGCCAGTATCCACCAGCAACAGCACCCACTGTACATTGCTGGGGAACCAGTGGATTGCTAATTCCACATGTGGCCTCTAGTCATCTGGTGTCCTCCCACGCCGGGCACCTTGGCCAGTTCCATAATCAAACAGGAAAGGCTTTACATTTCTGGTTGGCTGCAGGAAGTAGTCTTTGAGCTGAAGCTCCCAGGCGGGACTGGGTCACACAGAAATGTCCTTCCCCTTGGGCATTTTCTGCAATTGGTGCTGCAGGGACAATTGTCTCCACAAAGTTAAGAGTACTTCATTGGGCTGCTTATTGATTTTCTCTTGGTCGACTGGCCAGAATCACATCTATCCACATCTGTGAGCATGCCATTCATTGGGACTCCCTTTTCTCCCATGGGATGGGGGGGCCCACAGCGGGACATCTTCCCCTTCTTTACTGCACAGATCCCTCGGTCCCACCGATGGCCTTCTGCTTCCCCGAGAGCTTCCATAGCAGTGGTCACTTCATGTATTCAACACCCTACATATGGGGTGAGGACAGCAGCTAGGGAGCAAAAGGCACTCGGGGGAATGGAACCCAACACGAGATCCCTCATGTGGGAGGCAAAATGTTCATCATCTGGCCCATGGGTATTCAGGTCAAACATAGCCTGCTACATACCCATCTCCCCAGTGACTTGCACAAAATCGGCATATGACTGCCATTCAGTCACGATTTTGGGTATTTTACCAGTGTCATTCCACAGTTTGTATGGCTTCCCATAGTCACTCAATCAGGGTGTGGTCATCTTGCCCTTGCGCCAACCTCCTGCTCACCTGCAACTGCTGATGGAGGGACGGGTGAATCGTAATCGAGGTTAGCTTTTCCATCTCAGAGGTGGAACAGAAGATACTATCTGCTCTCTTTGCCCATAAACAAAGCATCCATGCAGGCAGAGGTTCCCCTAGACCCTGGAGGCACTGCTTTCCTAATTCCCACAACTCAGTTGGGGTAAAGGCAGTGTATGAAGTATGTTTCATTACAGTGTTGGGTCCCTGAGCCTGCTCTTGGGGCCCTAATGGCTGTTCATGATCTACCTTCTGACAGACCACTGGGTGAACTCGCAATGGGGGTTCTTCCTCCTCCGTATCGGAGTGGGAATCTCTGGCTGAGACCAGGGACTCAGGCTTGCATTCACAGCAGCCTCAAATTCCTTTTCCAAGCTCTGTAGCCAGGTCTCCAGGTGCCCTGCCTGCATCTGGAAGTCCCCATTCATGGAAGCTTTTAACTCTTTTTCTGAGCTGTGTAGCCAGGCCTCCAGGCTCCATGTCTGCACCTGGAGGGCCCTTACCTGTGCTGCATCCCTCGGGGACTTGGTGTATACTTCTTGTAGCACAGTAAAAAATGCCCATCTAACTCTGCCGGCAAAAGCTCGCTCCTTCTTGGTGCTGTGCACTTCTGGCTGCTTCAGTGCCTTTTCCATGCTCATGAGGGACCCATCTACCACTGCCCAGGTTTCTATCAGAGCCCATCTGAGCAGCACAGCTGCCACTGGGTACCACAGCTCATGTTGCAGCCACTTGACCCACCCAGAGGCAGCAGGGACTGAAGGCTCACTCACCTCAGGATCCTGCTTGTGATGCCAATTGTCAGGTTCTAACTGAAGTCTGAGTGAAGTTGGTAGGCAAGTGGTGGGTAGCTGGAAGAACATTCGAGGAATTGTAGATAGTTTCAACATGGCTTTACTCTTTCTCTGGGTGTGAGCAAGGTGTATGTACAGCATCAGCAGGGTAGTTATACCTTTTACAGACAATAGTGGCTCTGAGCCAAGCATGAGCTCACGTAGGTGATTGTCTATGTGCCTCACGTGGTGTGGTTACGTAATGTGCAGGGTTGTGTGCCTGTGCTCCAAACCCGCTGAGTCATGCTGCACCAGAAGGCTGCCTCATCCTACTCCTAACTAAAGCACAGCCATTTCCCTTAAACTCTGCCTCCCAGGTTCAAGTGATTCTCATGCCTCAGCCTCCTGAGTAGCTGGGATTACAGTCATGTGACATCACACCCAGTTAATTTTTGTATTTTAGTAGAGAAGGAGTTTTGCCATGTTGGCCAGGCTGGTCCTGAACTCCTGGCCTCAAGTGATCTGCCTGATTTGGCCTCCCAAAGTGTTGGGATTATAGGCGTGAGCCACCGCACCTGGCTATTTCGTTTTAACATCTCTATTGTCCCTCATTCTTTCTCTAGTTACTTATTCACCAGGTCATTTCATCCAGTCTTAGGACATTGATCTGGTTTGGCTGTGTCCACACTCAAATCTCATCTTGAATTGGTAGTTCCTATAATCCCCACATATCATGGGAGGGACCTAGTGGGAGGTAAGTTAATCATGGGGGTAGTTACCCTCATGCTTTTCTTGTGATAGTGAGTGAGTTCTCAAGAAATACGATGGTTTTATAAGGGGCTTTTCCCCCTTTTGCTCAGCACTTCTCCTTCCTGCCACCATTTGAAGAAGGGTATTTGCTTCTCCTTCTGCCATGATTTGTAAGTTTCCTGAGGTGTCCCCAGCCATGCTGAACTGTGAGTCAATTAAGCCTCTTCCCTTTCTAAATTACCCAGTCTCGGATATGTCTTTATTAGCAGTATGAAAACGAACTAATACACTGAGCAAATAAATTGTTTATGACATTATACCCTCCTGAGATAAGAATGAATCACTTTATGTCATAATAATATGATATATTCTCTGGATTATTATAAAAGTTTTAAGGTATAATATGAGAAAGTCATTTTTAGGCTTACATCTGGAGTTATATTTGATTTGCCCTCTTAAATTTCCAAGCAATATGTCACATTATTCTTTATCTTATTCTAATAATTAATCTTGTGTTTGAAATCAAATAGGAAACATTATTTTCTCTTTGTTTTTTGAATTTGAATTTGTAATATACCCAACAGTTCTTCTTTTCCTCCTTCTTTTTTCTACCACCCCTTTATCATAATGATACATAAAATACAAAATAGGGAGTGGGAACAATTAGATACTTTTGACACATTCCATGTTCTACATCAATAAATAGGTTTTAAATGGAACACAAGATGATCTATATTTCTCTAAAACTGACTAATACATTGAGCTAATCTGAGAAAAATGATGTGGTACACAACTGTGAAGGTTAGCTGACAAAACAAATAGTTGAAATAGTTTTTTTTTATTTTTCACATTAAGATGTTGCATTTCAAACTAATGCTACACATAATAAAATTCCGAGTAAGCAGGTTTATCTTTTTCATGAAAATCTGAAATGCAAGCCATTTATTTCTACAACTGTAAATGTAAATTGCTCAGACATATCATGTTAGTGATCAGAAATCACCAAGCTATTTTTCTTTGAGTATGGGCTCTTGCATCAATAGCCTTTGAAAAATATATCAATTCCTTGTTTTCCCTGATAAGGAGGAAATGTGACAAAGAGAACTGGAAGCACATGGCCATTTGGACAAATAAACACATTTAATAAAATGTCTTAGAATTGTAGATAAAAACAAAAAAATGAATGCATGCAAAAACTAGTGATACTTGAGTAAGATCTGTAGTCCAGTTCACTGTATTGGACCATCAATTTCCTGGTTCTGAAAATGCAGTGGGGTAATGTAAGATGTTGCCATCAGAGAAATCTGGATGATAGGTACAAGAGACCTCTCTGTACTACTTTGGCAACTCTTTGTGATTCTGTAATTATTTCAAATTGAAAACATTTGAAATACAGAAATAAAAACAATACAAAAATTAGCAAAGCTTAGAATATGGTAAAAATATTTACAACAGAAAACCAATCACTTGGTATGTTGTCTTTACATTTCCATAGTTTGTATTTTCAGGTTTATAAGGGCACAATTGTATTTCCAAAATAAGCAGCAAAGCAGCAGATACTGAATAATGTAATATAAAATTGATTTCATTTATCAGTGTAACTGGGAAGTATTAGAGGTGCCAGACTGATATATAACATCTAATCAAAGGAAAAGCACCCAATTGCTAATTTCAATGGCTCATATGATAATACATTCTCAATCTATGCTAGATTTTTTAATGTTCCTAAGCAACTGTAGTCCTCCAGTGACTTCATTATGATCATGTTAATGTGTGTTTTTACTCAAGGGTAGTTTGAGAAGCAAATTATAACTACTATGAATACTGGAATTACGAGGGGAAATTCCAAATATCATATTATTTTGATATTATAAATAGTTCTATGCATAATATCAAAATAGATGATGTTTACAACCCTCTAGGGCTTGAGGGTTCTTCTGGTGTAGTAATTCATGAGTTTTCTAACCTTAGACTGGGGATATATTGGTAATTTATTTCATTTCATGTAATTCATTTCAAGCTGGAAAGACTCTCAGGTTACACTTTCAGAGTTTCCCAGGTGTAACAGCTTATGATGTATTTGTGACTTTGGTGATAATTCTAAATATTACAACTGCAACTCTCATGATATTTACACTGGATCTGGCACTGTTACCTAAAATAGAGAATGGCAGCTGCCTGCTTACAACAACACTTTCTGCAGTTTAGTAGTTGATACCCATTTTAAAAATCCAGTCTTAAAACTTTTTAGAGTCCATGTAGGCGCCTTAGTTTCTAGTGATGAAACCTACAAATAGTAAAGTACAACTTAAATACCAGCAAAGTATAGTCATATGCCACATAATAACATGCTGTACAGGTTTGTAGCCTGGGAAAAATTGTGTATGCCATATAGCCTAGGTGTGTGGTGTGTAGTAGGCTATACCATCTATGTTTGTGTAAGTACACTCTACGATGTTCACACAAAGATGAAATCATCCAATAATTAATTTCTCAGAACATATCCCTATCATTTAGCAATGCATGACCGTAATAGGATAATCTAGAAACATTGGAACTTCTATATTTAAGTAAGTGTTGTCTTTTAAAAGGATATTATTTTAGGGGTTTTTATGCTTATTTCAGTGACTCTGCCATTGTTCAAATATATTGGCCTCATCTATGGGCTTTGCCTATGGGTAAAGACTCCTACTTTTAATTATTGTGGTAAAAATCACAAAACACGAGACCTATCCCCTGAATACATTTTAAGGGTACTGTACAGTATTCTTAACCATAAGCACAATTTTTACAGCAGATCTCTAGAACTGTTTCATCTTGCGTGACTGGAACTTTATACCCATTGAGCAACATATTAGGGTTCTCCAAACAGAACCAATAGTACACACGTATACACATACACATTGACTTTGTAATATACCCAAAGTTCTTCTCCTCCTCCTCCTTTTTTCTACCACCCCTTCTTCACAATAATGATACATAAAATACAAAGGAGGGAGTGGGAGCAATTAAACACTTTTGACACATTCCATGTTCTACATCAATAAATAGGTTTTAAATGGAACACAACATGATCTATATTTCTCCAAAACTGACTAATACATTGAGCTCTGTGTGTGTGTGTGTGTGTGTGTGTGTGTGTGTACTGTTGATTCTGTTTCTCTGGAGAACCCTAATATGTTGCTCAATGGGTATAAAGTTTCAGTCATGCAAGCATGTGTGTGTGTATATATATATAGATATATACACACACATATTTATTTTTTTTAATTTTTTATTTATTATTATTATTTTTTGAGACGGAGCTCGCTCTGTCGCCCAGGCTGGAGTGCAGTGGCCGGATCTCAGCTCACTGCAAGCTCCGCCTCCTGGGTTCACGCCATTCTCCTGCCTCAGCCTCCCGAGTAGCTGGGACTACAGGCGCCCGCCACCTCGCCCGGCTAGTTTTTTGTATTTTTTTAGTAGAGACGGGGTTTCACCGTGTTAGCTAGGATGGTCTCGATCTCCTGACCTCGTGATCCGCCTGTCTCGGCCTCCCGAAGTGCTGGGATTACAGGCACATATTATTTATTTACTACTTAGTTATTGCAGTAAAAATCACAAAACAGAAGACCTATCCCCCTAATACATTTTAAGGGTACTGTACGGTATTGTTAACCATAGTTAGCATAGTCTATGTTAAATATAGTCTATATGTTTAAAATAAGTACACAATACTGGTAATGTATTATTAGATAGCATGGCTAATTTCTAGACTATTATGAGAAATTCTTTTAAAAATTTAAATTATAGATGGCTTAGAAAATTATAGAATTCAGATTAAGTCAACTAGAATGTGTTTTTCTAATCTTGCAATTCTATTTCTATAATAGCTCCTTTTTTTCCATACCCACCATAAATGGTAGTTTTAAATAAATATTTTAGTGGTATTTGCCAACACTTTGCATATATTTAGTTATATGACTATAAACTTACTAGGGGTCAAAATACTGAATCTTACTGTGTCTGTCCATATGGAAACAGATTTCTTTACTATACATCTAACTTGTCCTATGAGCTGTCAAAGGGCTTAAAGCCTTCAAGGATGATATGTCTTTACTTAAACATATTAACTAACATGGATATTCACTAAAAAGCAAGATAAAAATTCTACTTTTTAAATGTAAAATGCCAAGTCAAATAAAAAAAAGAAAGAAAAAAAGCTGAAAAAGTATCTAGAATTAGGAAGTGGTACCAGTAGTTTTCTTTATGACTGGAAAACATAAATCAGTACGGTTTGTTGTTTGTGGCTTGGCAGCATAAACATCACCTGGGAACTTGAAAGAAATGTAGACTGTCAGCCTCCACTCAAGATCAGCTTAATTAGAGCCTTCATCTTAAAATCTTAACAAGACCCTCAGTAAGCATGTTAGGTTTGATAAGTACATTTTAAGGGTACTTTTAATCTGACAATGGTGAAGTAGGATGGTGAGAAGACTTGTTAGGTGGCTCTTGAAAGAGTCAGGTATGTGATACTGAAGGCCTGAATGGTATAGTGGCAGTGTGAATAGGGATTGATGCAAGCTGTACATTTCCCTATAATCTCTGGAGATTTTTAAATTTTTGTGCTTAGGTTCCACTCTCAATTTTTTTTTTTTTTTTTTTAACAATGGATCTGAGGTGAAACCTAGGTAATGAGTATTTTTAAAAAGGTCCCCTAATGATTCCAAATGTGCAGCCAAGGTTGAGAACCAGGGCTCCACTGCTCCTGGGATTGGAAGTTTTTAAAGAAACTATATTATCTAATATTTTGTAAGCAGAGTAAAAGTAAATAAGAATGTGGCATAATAGTAACACAAAAGTGATTTATACAAAAAGACGCTATTCATTTTAAAAGTTTGAGTTAGCATTTCTTTCTTTTTTTTTTTAAACACCCTTTATTCATTTGGGTCATGAATTATCAAATAAAGTTTATCTTCTCCTACAGATTTTCACTGTATGGAATTTTGTTCATGCCTTAAATAAATTTTTAAAAATATGTTTAGAAACTAAACACACAGAATAAATTGGGTTTTTAAAAAATTGTAATTAATACATTGGAAATTCTCTGTGGGGGAAATCACAAGGCATGAATATTATGTATCTAATTATGAAATGCAAGCTTATTAAAAGACACACATTTCATTAAAGAGTGAATAGAACATAAGAAATATATTTAGGCAGCCGGTTAATGTAGAGTTAAATAATTTCAATGTGAAAGTATTTCCTTGCTATGTTTTACTATGACTATTATGAATTGTCAGTGTTTCTCAATACTAATGTTGGGGCTTAGTATTATTACCCTCCTTTAGATAGTCTGTTGCACATTTTTGACACCCAATTGGTATACACCAGTAAGCACTTGGGCTGGGGTTACTGAGTCTGCATATCTTGGCTACACATTAAAAGTTTTTTGGTTATTCCTTTTACAGGGCATAATTATTCACAAACAGTGTTAGCAATATCAAGCAGTGTCCAAAAGTCAGAGTTTCCACTAATTCAGTTTTTTTTTTCCCTCTGGTTCTGAGATAAATTCATGCTATTTATTTTGTTGCTCAGAGAAGAAAGGAACTTTTTTTTTTTTTTTTTCCTTGAGCACATGCTTTTTGTCATACATTGTGCTAAAAGCTCTACATACAAACCCTTTGATTCTCATAACAAACTTGCCAGGTACCATTAAACTCAAACCTGCTTGACTTCAGGCTCATGCACTTTTGACTGAATGCATCATCTTTCCTTATTAAATGTCCTAGAGCTCAAGACAGGTGATGTTTAACAATATTTAGCAGAAAATCCTTTTGCTTGCTCTTACACAGCATCTTTCTTGAGGTTCCTAAAGTAGTATCAGAAAATGCTGTATACTTCTGTTTTAAATTCTCTAGCCTTTCATTTCCTTCACAGTGTAAAATCAGGAGTCTTACTGTCAGGTTCCTGCCCACATTTCCAGATTCTTCTTTCATATAACTACACCTGCTATGGGTCCTGTCAAAACAAATCTACTTCAGTTCTCTGAACCTGCTTGGGTTCTTCTAAGCTGTTCTTCTGTCCATGTTGTTTTTTGCTCTGCCTGAAATGCTTTTATTCCTTGTTAATTCTATGACACATTTTTAACCTTCTGTATTAATCTGGGTTCTCCAGAGAAACAAAATCAGTAGGATTTATGTATATCGATAGATATAGATATATAGATTTACTATAAGGAATTGGCTCACATGGTTTTGGAGGCTGAGAAGTTCTAGGATCTGCAGTCAACAAATTGCAGGTGATAGTTATATTCTGAGTTTGAAGGTTTGAGATCCAGGAGGGCTGATGGAGTGTAAGTTTCAGTCTAAGTCAAGTGCCAAGGGAGAAGACTAATGTCCCAACTCAAAGATAGTTGGGTAAAGAGCAAATTCTTTCTTACTCTACCTCTTTGTTGTACTCTGGCCTTCAGTGGGCTGGATAAGGCCCTCCCATATTGGGAAGGGCAATCTGCTTTATTTAGTTTACCGATTAAAATGTTAATCTCATTCAGAATTACTCTCACAGACATATACAGAATAATGTTTAACCAAATATATGGACACTCCATGACTCAGCCAAGTTGATACACAAAATTAATTACCACATCTTTCTTCAAGATTTAACCTAAAAGTCATATATGCTTTTACATACGTGAACAGGATAGCAAATGCTACCTGTTCAACTGATCTATTTCTTTTTCGAAAGGGCACACAACTAGACTATGTTACCCAAGCTCCTTTGTGCTTTAGTGAAGCCATGCCATCTCAAACTTTTCTTCCACACAATCTACTTCTCTCTCTTCTCCTGTCTGTTAGTTGTTTGCTTATACAGACAAGGAGTCTTTGGGGGCCATGTATTGAAGATGCAGGTAGCAGTGTTCCTGAATGTTTGCAAGGAGCACTTCAGTCACTCTTTCACCCTGCCAAAGCTTCACGGTCCTATTGATTGAATTGTATGTGAGAAATAAAATGTCATCATATTAAGCCACTGAGATTTGTATGTTTATTTGTTATAGCAGCAAGTCTTAATTTACCTAATATACACATTGTGACAGATGTTCTTAATGTCTCACCCCATATTGTTACATGTCCAGCTTTGAGATCCCTGCATGTGGGGTAGAGTTTCTGACATGCTGACCAGTTCCCATTTTAAGCATCTGTTCCTCTGTGCTTCACTTTATGAAGGATTTATCTGGCACCATAGAAACTTACCATGCACAGTGACAACCTAGAAGAGTGAGTGAGAGCCTCAGCCAACAGGGGACCGGAGTCAGTAGATAAAATGGTTGAGGCTTTCCATCTACCGGTGAGATAAATATGAAGCATGTTTCATATGGTTCTTAGAGGGTTCACAGTGGGATTTAGCCCCAGTGCCCATAGTGGTAACCTGCTCGTTAACGAACTGTTTATATTGGCCTTTCTCCATTCCCTGTCTCACATATACATCCTGGAATCATGTCAAATATACTGCACCTAAGGTCTTCTATCTAGGTCAACTTTTGGGGGACCCAAAAGAAGACACGTATCTAATATAGCTTATCTCACATTGCTTTAAACCTTTGTCCTTATGTCTATGTCTTCCACTGTATTATGAGACTCTTAAGGAACTGTAGTAGGTAGAAATTTAGATGGCTCCCAGGATTCCTGCTTCCTGGTATATATGCTCTAAATAATCTCCCCTTGAGTGTGAGAAGAACTTTTGAATATAATGATATAGTCACTCTTTTGATTAGGCTACAATATATGGCAAAGATAATGATTATGTTACTTTATACACAATATAGCTGACTAAAGTCAGAGATTCCCCTGCTGACCTTGAAAAAGCAAGTCACCATGAATTCAACAGGTGCAAAGAAATGAATTCTGTCAACAATCAGGTGACTGTGGAAGAGGTTTCTGAGCCTCAGACTGGCCAGCACTTTGAAGCCTTGTGAGAATCTGACCATCCAACTAAGCCTTGCCCTGACTCCTGACCCATGGAAACTGTGAGATAATAAATGTATGTTGTTTTAAGCTATTATGTTTGGGATAATTTCTTACATCATAGACAACTATTGCAGCTGCGTAGTTATTCTTTTAAAAATTAATATGAACTATTTCAAATATATAGAAAGTAATACAGAATAGTATAAATAGTATCATGTATACAATATGAAGAAATAGAGTATTACAAGTAATGTTGAAACTTGTTGTGTAGCCTTTTCTAATTCTGCTTTTCTTAATTCTTCCTGAGATGCAACCCACTGTAATGAAGGTGTTGATTAGCATTTATGTGCATTTTTTAGAACAGTATTTTGCTATATATGTGTACGTCTAAAAGCAACATATCATTTATTTCTGTTTGATTTTTCCTCTACTAGAAAGAGATTAAAATGCTTTCATTAGGATTGCTTCCTGTTAATTTTTCTTTGTATCATCATCCAGTTTTATATTATGAATTTTAAAAACATTTTGTTACTTGCTGTGACAGAGACATTTAATATTACTGAATAAGCATGTGCTTCATCACATCTGCCAGCTCTCTAAACAGTTGAGTCATGCCATGTGACAGGTTCTGGCCAACTGGTTGGCAATTGGCAACCAAGGAAGCTGTATGTTGAGATGTTTGAACCACAAGTTTGAAACTGCTGGGGCTTATTGGGGGAAACCCCACCCCCGATATTTAACACGGGTTCTTTTCTATTTCCCTAAGCATCTCAGCTGGTCTGAGAAATAAAAGGAAAGAGTACAAAAGAGAGAAATTTTAAAGCTAGGTATCTGTGGGAGACATCACATGTCAGCAGGTTCCGTGATGCTCTCTGAGCTGTAAAACGAGCAAGTTTTTATTAGTGATTTTCAAAACGGGAGGGAGTGCATGAATAGGGTGTGGGTCACAGAGATCACATGCTTCACAAGGTAATAAAATATCAGAAAGCAAGTGGAGGCAGGGCGAGATCACAGGACCACAGGACGGGGCAAAATTAAAATTACTAATGAAGTTTCGGGCATGCATTGTCATTGATAACATCTTATCAGGATACAGAGTTTGAGAGCAGACAACCTATCTGACCAAAATTTATTAGGCAGGAATTTCCTTGTTCTAATAAACCTGGGAGTGCTACAGGAGACCGGGGCTTATTTCATCCCTTTGGCTTCGACCGTAAAAGGTGGCTGCCCCTACAGGGGCCGTTCAAAGGCCTACCCTCAGGGGCACATTCTCTTTCTCAGGAATGTTCCTTTCTGAGGAAAAGAATTCAGCGATATTTCTTCTATTTGCTTTTGAAAGAAGAGAAATATGGCTCTGTTCTGTCCAGCTCACTGGCAGTCAGAGTCCAAGGCCATTTCCCTTGTTCCCTGAACATTGCTGTTATCCTGTTCCTTTTTTCAGGGTGCCCAGATTTCATATTGTTCAAGCACACATGCTCTACAAACAATTTGTGCAGTTAATGCAATCATCACAGGGTCCTGAGGCAGCATACATCCTCCTCAGTTTATGAAAATGATGGGATTAAGAGATTAAAGTAAAGACAGGCATAGGAAATCATAAGGGTATTGATTGGGGAAGTGATAAGTGTCCATGAAATCTTCACAATTTTTGTTCAGAGATTGCAGTAAAGACAGGTGCAAGAAATTATAAAAGTATTAATTTGGGGAACTAATAAATATCCATGAAATCGTCACAATTTATGTTCTTCTGCCATGGCTTCAGCTGGTCCCTCGGTTCCAGGTCCCTGACTTCCCGCAACAGGGACTTCTGAGTCACCACACGGAAAACTGCTGGTCTGCAGAGGTATAAAATTTGGCTAGAACTTCGTATGAGTGAAAAAATAAACCTTTTGTTTGTGAAGCCAGTATAACTTATTGTACCATAGCCTACATTATTCTGTCTGATGTAGAAAAATACAAGTTCATGTTATTTTATACTGATGTTATTGTGTTCCTTTAATAATTTATCCTTATTAAACCCTTTGCCTCACATTTTACCTGATAATTTTTTGATCATCCCATTATTTTCAACCCTTTGTTTTATTTAAGACTTGTAACTAGGCTATAGCTGGGTGTATTTTAAAAATCAAATCTAATAGTTTTTTTCTCTTCTTTTAGGTATTTTAATCCACTTACATTTTTGAAATTACTAATAGATTTACTTAGACTTATTTCTATGATTTTATTATTATCAAGATTTTAGTTCCAATTTTTAACAAACAACCATCATTAGCTGTCATTTGATATTATAGTCAGTAGTTGGTACAATTTGTTAGCTTATTGTTAAAAATTATTTTCTGTATTTAGTGTTGTTTTATTCCAGCCCCTTATTTAAAAGACTTTTCCCTCTGGGCTCATCGCTGATCTGGATGAGGTGCCTACTCTTTTAACAGTGTTTATTATGTGTGTATATGAAGGTCTGTAGATAATAAGCACCATTAAACTCTTTTCATATGAAAATGTCTTTATTTCACCTTTACCTTTGAATGATATGTATAGCATTCAGTTATTTTTCTAAAATGTTTTGCTGATATTACTTTACAAACTTCTGTGGGCTATAATTGCTGTGGATAAGTCAGCTCTTAGCTGAACTGTCATTCCTTTGTAGATAGTCTCTTCTTTGACTTATTCTAGGTTTTTCTCTATCAGAAGTTCTGAAATTTCACTATAATACGTCTATTTTTTAACATAATATTCAAATTTAATTTTTGATCTGAGAGTTTCAGTTTTTCATTCTTGAATATTCTTAATCATTGTCTCTTCACCATTCCTTCTGTTTTTTTTTTTTTTCCTGAACCTCTCACTAAACACACCTGAGGTCCTTTGAGCTATTTTTCTTGTTCCTTATTTGCTCTTTATTTTCATTATCTTTCCAAGTTCTGGGTGAATTCCCCACTACTAATTGTCTCTTTATCTAAGTTTATTTTTAAGTTTGATTGCATTTTTTATTTCAATGACTATATTTGAACTTTGAAGACATTTAATTAATTCTTTTTCATATCTATTTGGTTGTTTCAGCTATATCTTATTTTGTTTCATAATTTGTTATTTTTGTATGAGATTATTGCTGTGTTAATCCCTGTGAATGTATTGTTTCACAGATAAAGGTTCTAATAATTTGTTTTCCTTGCAATAATTTATTTTGCAATTGTGGATTTTGTTTTCTGTTTTCCTTAAATATTTATTCATATGTTTTAGAATATTTTGAGGTTTTTTTTTTGATGTAGAAAATATTTGTTCCCCTCTCTCTTTTTAAAATTCATTGAAGTGAAGTTCACCTAACAAAATCAACCATTTTAATGTGAGCAATCCAATGGTATTTAGTACATTCACCGTGTTGTATAATCACCACCTCCATCTAGTTATATAACATTTCTACCTCTCCAAAAGATAATCTCATATCCATTAAGCATTTTATCCCCATTTCCTCTCCTCTGAGTCCCCGACAATCATCAATTTGTATTCTGTCTCTGTACATATAGCTATTCTGAATATTTCATGTAAACAAAGGCATTATAGTATGTGACCTTTTGTGTCTGGCTTCTTTCACTTAGCATTATGTTTTTGAGGTTCATTGCTATAGTATGTATCTAGTACTTCTATTTATATCTGGGTAGTATTCCGTTGTATGTACAGACCACAGTTTGTTTATTCATTCATCTGATGATGGACATGTGAGCTGTTTCCACCTTTTGGCTACTGCAAATAGTGCTTCTGTGAATAAACATGTGCATGCACTTGAGTACCTGTTTTCAATTCTCTTGGGTAAATACCTAGTTTAAACCTTGGAGTGGAATTGTGGGGCATAATAGGGTTTTTCCCTGCAATAAAACTGTTATTTAAGAACAGTTCTAGATTTACATAAAATATATGAAGATTGATAGAATCCCATATATGCCATATTCAGTTTCCAGGGTTACTAGCATCTTATATTAGTATGGTACATTTGTTACAATTAATGACACAACATTGATATATTCATATAAACTGAAGTCCATACTTTCTTCAAATGTCCTAATTAGGTTTTTACCTAATGCCTTTACTTTGCTCCAGAATCCCATGCAGTATATACCACATTATAGTTTGTCATCCTGTCCTTTAGGTTCCTCTTGGCTGTGACAGTTTTTTTTTTAAAGATTAATTGATTTCCTCATTTTAATTTTATTTTTAAATGACAAATAATAATTGCATATATTTACTGAGTACAAAGATGTTTTAATATATGTTTACAATGTGAACTAGTTAAATCAGGCTAATTTACAAATCCATCACCTCATGTACTTACGTTTTGTGGTGAAAACATTTAAAACCTCCTCTTTCAGCAATTTCAAATATATATCATTATTTATTATAGTCACCATTCTGTGCATTAGATCACTAAAGCTTTTTCCTCCTGTCCGACTGAAACTTTTTACCCTTTGATCAACATCTTTCCTTTCCCCATTCACCTCTTCCCCCAGCCTCTCATAGCCACCATTCTACTTTCTACCCCTGTGAGTTTAACTTTTTTAGATTTCACATATAAGGGAGATCATGTGGTGTTTGTCTTTCTGTGTCTGGTTTATTTTACGTAGCATAATGTCCTTCAGGTTCATCCACATTGTTGCAAATAACAAGATTTCCCCCCCTTTTAAGGTTGAATAGTATTCCATTGTGTATATATATCACATTTTAAAAATCCATTTATCTGATGATTGACACCTAGTTGCTTCTATATCTTAGCTATTTTGAATATTGGTATAGTGAACATGGGAGTGGAAATATCTCCTTAGCATACTGATTTCAATTCCTTTGGATATGTACCCAGAAATGGGATTATGGATCACATGATCATTCTATTTTTAGTTTTCTGAGAAAATTCCAAACTATTTTCCATAATGGCTGTATTTTACATTTCCAACAACAGTGCCCAAGGTTCCCTTTTCTCCACGCCCTTGAAAGTACTTGTTAACTTTTTAGCTATGACAGTTGTTCAGATTCTTTTTTGATGTCTATTGCAGTTTTGAGGAGTACTGTTTAGGTATTTTGTAGAATGATTTTCAATTGGAATTTTTGTTTTGTTTTGTTTCGAGACAGGGTTTCACTCTTTGCCTAGGCTGGAATACAGTGGTGTGGTCATAGCTCACTGCAGCCTCAAACTCCTGAGCTCAAGCAGTTCTCCACCTCAGCCTCTCAAATAGCTGGAACTACAAGAGCATGCCACTGTGCCCCGGTAATTTTTTTATTGTTTTGTAGAGACAGGGTCTTGCTATGTTGTCCAGGCCAGTCTTTAACTCCTGGGCTCACGTGATACTCCTGACTCAGCCTCCCAAAGTGTTGGGATAACAGGTGTGAGCCACCCTATCTGGCTTAATTGGAAGTTGTTTGATTTTTGTTCATAATTACCCTGGGGTTGTTTTGGGAGGAAGATCATAGAGGTAAAGCACCATTTTAATCAATTCATCTCAAGGGTGCATATTATCAACATAATTATTACCATTGGTATTGACCTTTATCACCTGGCTGTGGTAGTTTTTGCCAGGTTTCTAAAATAGTTTTTTAATTTTAAAGGAAGTAACTATCTGCATTCCACACAGTGAAGAGTTGTGCTCCATCTCCTGGATTGTGGAGTATCTATATAAATAATTTGGAGCTTTTCTCTGTTCTTATTTATTTGTTTATTTATTCAAGCATTTATATTAAATCACTCATGTCAGTAGGATATTTATTTTAGAGTTTGGGCTATAATCCAATATTACTTAATTCTGTTGCTCAAATTATTCATATGCACTGCACCTGTTTTTATCTGAGAAATGATTAATTAAGGCATGAATCAGATTTTCTTCTTTGCCTTGTTCCAGAAAGCTTAGAGCCACATCTGTGGCCTTGCAAAAACTGCTCAGAAATTGATGCAGTTTTACATTATTCTGATGTCTGATTCTGGTCTATTGGTAGCGTTGTTCTTCTTTTTTCTTTTCACTTTCTTCTATTTCATATTATCTTGCTGTGTTTTATAAATTTAAGCCACTTTAAATTCTTTTGGAGAGAAGGCCAGAAGTAGCTATCTGTCTTTATTTATCTTCCTTTTATTCCAACAATCATCCATGTCTCTTCTGTCTCTCACTGCATATGAATTGACTACTGCCAATGCTCCATCTGGGCTCCCGAAGCCAGGGCCCTGCTTTGGGGGGCTGCTGGACATTGCCTTGCCGTGAAGTGCTGTACAGAGCTGTGCCAGGTGTTGGACAGCTGCCTGGCCAGGCTTCACATCAAGCTGGTTTCTCACTGGCAGAGCCAGAGTAGCTAGAGTGAGATTTCACTTTCAGTTGGCTCCTTTGGGCTCATTGTCTTTCTTTGCGCTTTTAACAGATTGTCTAACTAACTGCACTGGCAGAAAAGGTGGCCATTGTGAAGTATGTAACAATTGTTAATGCCATGAAGAATTTTGTAGAACACGGTGATCTTGGATTACCTGCCTGCTTTGGTGCTGTTTCAAGCTTTAGTTCTAATTCAACAGAAACCTGTATTCCTAGTTCATTTCAAAGAGTCTAATTTTCTTTTTACTGGGAAGAGTCTAGTGGTACCTTCCTCCACATGTTATGGCTGGGATGGAATAAGATAAAGTTAGCAAAGTTTTCAACATAGGGCCAGCACATAGCTTTAAAAATGGTAGCTGTTATGGTCATCATAGTGAACCAATTTACATCATTATCCAAAGTTTAACTTTTTGTTTCTGCTCTGTGCTTTGTTTTGTAATTGGAAGTGCAGTAGAGAGCAAGTGGGCTGAAGTCATGGCTGGAATGATCTTGGCTACTAAACTTGTAGAAAAGAGTCTCAGCTTAGAAGCTTGGGGTTAGAGAGTTGTGAATTCAAATACCACCTTTATCATTTAGTAGCTGTATTATTTGGGGCTAAGTACTTAACCTCTCTTAGGTTCAGTTTCTCCATCCTTAAAATGGTGATAATGAAGCTACCTCAGAGAGATGTCATGAGGTGAAAGTGAGAGGTGACAATGTGCTAGCAGCCCTCACTCTCAGTGCCTCCTCAACCTTGGTGTCCACTCTGGGAGCACTTGAGGAGCTCTTCAGCTCGCCACTGCACTGTGGGAGTCCCTCTCTGGGCTGGCCAAGGCCAGAGCCGGCTCCTTTTGCTTTCAGGGAGGTGTGGAGGGAGACGCATGGGCGGGGACCGGGGCTGCACGTAGTGCTCACAGGCCAGCGCGAGTTCCCATGGGCAGAGGCGCGGCCTTGGCGCGCCCCTTACTCAGAACAGCTGGCCAATGCCGCTGGCCCAGGACAGTGTGGGGCTTAACACCTGGGCCAGCAGCTGCAGAGTGTGCCAGGTCCCCCAGCAGTGCCGGCCAGCCAGCACTGTGCTTGAATTCTTGCCAGGCCTCAGCTGCTTCCCCGCGGGGCAGGGCTCAGGACCTGCAACCCACCATGCCCAAGCCTCCCCGCAGCCGTGGGCTCCTGCACGGTGAGCCTCCCTGGTGAGCCCCGCCCCCTGTGCAGTGGCGCCAGGTCCCATCCACCGCGCAACGGCTGAGGAGTGCCTGTGGCGGCTCAGGACTGGCGGGCAGCTCAGCCTGCAGCCCCTGTGTGGGATCCACTAGGTGAAGCCAGCTGGGCTTCTCAGTCTAGCAGGGACTTGGAGAACCTTTATGTCTAGCTAAGGGATTGTAAATACACCAATCAGCACCCTGTGTCTAGCTCAAGGTTTGTAAATTACACCAATCAGTACTCTGTATCTAGCTAACCTAGTGGTGACTTGGTGAACTTTTCTGTCTAGCACTGTGTCTATGCTAAAGGATTGTAAATGCACCAGTCAGCACTCTGTCAAAATGGACCAATCAGCTCTCTGTAAAATGGACCAATCAGCTCTTTGTAAAATAGACCAATCAGCTCTCTGTAAAATGGACCAATCATCAGGATGTGGGTGGGGTCAGATAAGGGAATAAAAGCAGACTGCCCAAGCCAACCAGCAGCAACTGTGTGGGGTCTCCTTCTGCAATGTGGAAGTGTTGTTGTATGACTCTTTGCAATAAATCTTTCTGCTGCTCGCTCCTTGGGTCCACGTGGCCTTTATGAGCTGTAACACTCACTGGGAAGGTCTGCAGCTTCACTCCTGAGGCCAGCCAGACCACAAAACGACCAGGAGGAATGAACAACTCCAGACGCGCCTTCTTGAGAGCTGTAACATCACTGTGAAAGTCTGCAGCTTCACTCCTGAAGCCAGTGAGACCACGAACCCACCAGAAGGAAGAAACTCTGAACACGTCCGAACATCAGAAGGAACAGACTCCAGACACACCATCTTTAAGAACTGTAATAATCACCGTGAGGGTCCGTGGCTTCATTCCTGAAGACAGTGAGACCAAAAACCAACCAATTCCGGACACAAAAGGAGAGTGGTGTGTGGCACACTGCTGTCAATAAATTACAGCTTGCAAAGACAGTTTCATTATTTAAATGTTAGTGACTATCAAGCAGATAGAAGAGAGAAAAATAATATTCTATTTAAATTTAGTAAGTTCTCATTTTGCAGGTGAAAATTTACAACTCAGTAATTTACTCAGTTTTTTTTTGGTGTGTGTGTGTTGTATCACAGAGGTTGCGACTGAGACATGGATATGAGGAGTAGTGGAAAGATGTATGTTTTTCTGAAGTGGAAGCCCCTGTGGAAGGCAGACAAGGAAGAAAAACTCAGTCAGTGGTGGAGAAGAAATGTCTGATGTGCATGGCCATTCCTCTAAAGGTGGTTGCATAAACATTTGTGTTTGAGGTGACTATGGTTCTTGACCTTGTTTTGGGCCCAGAGTCCTTTTTGCTAGACTTATAAATATTTAGATAGAGTAAGCATGAGGGAAAGAGTGTGACCTGAGGTGAGGCTCAAAGAGGGCCTTGAGGTGGGTCACCCAGAATACTGAAGGTGAAGGTCATTTATCTGGGCCAATGAAGGGTTTTAAGTACAGGTGGGTGTTTATAATTTAGCCATTATTCTGTGTCCGGGAGAATGATCTGACTCTGGAAGTGGGGAGATTGTGGTAGCATCTTTTGTCCCAGAGTTCACACCCATCTCTCTCAGGACCTCACTTTCCTGCTTGTTCCCTGGCAGTTCCTCCTCTGGTCCTTTCACTGAGTGACAAAATATTTCACTTGTGAGTGTTTACAACCCTGAGGAAATATTTTTACCAGAAGTAGAAGTCCTACCACAGCTGGAAAGACTTTTAGAGTTTTGTTCACAGTTTCTGAGGGTCATGAATCTGGTGGCAAGGCTGCAGTCTTTAAAGCTTTGCTGAAGTTGGCCTGTCTGCTTCTAAAAAGGCTCCCTCACATTCCTGTTATCAGGAGATCTTAGCTCCTCAGCATGTGAGCCTCTGCACATGGCTTCTCACAACGTGGCAGCAGGCTCCCCACAACCTGCCTTCACTGCTGTAGCACAAGCAACTGAGAAAGAGGTGATGGGAAATTTTAAAAGATATTTTCTCTTTTTTTTTTTTTTTTTTAACAGAGTCTTGTTCTGTTGCCCAGGCTGGAATGCACGATCTGGGCTCACTGCAGCCTCTGCCTCCAAGGTTCAAGCAATTCTCCTGCCTCAGCCTCCCAAGTATCCAGGACTACAGGCATGCACTGCCATGCCTGGCTAATTTTTGTATTTTTAGTAGAGACGGGGTTTCACCATGTAGGCCAGGATGGTCTTGATCTCCTGGATCTTGTGATCCACCCCCAACAGCCTCCCAAAGTGCTGGGATTACAGGCGTGAGCCACCGTGCCTGGACTTTCTCTATTTTTTCCTATGTGTTCACCAACTTTTTGCAGAGAGGTTTGGAAATGCTTCTCCCTGCATCCTAAAGCCCGAAAGAAGGAGACTGATATTAGCAGGCTGATAATAGCAGTAGCTCTAGCTACTTTTCTATTATAACATTGGGGATTGCAAATCAGTCACACAACGGGTGAGGGGCTTGATGTACCAGTAGTCACTAGGCAATCCTCATCCTAAGCCAACAGTGTCTTGTAAGGCATAGGTTCAGTCAGTAATTTAAAGCAACTTTTTGAAGTTTTGTTTTATGAATAAGGAATTCTCATCTAAGTCTCTGTCTTCCACTGGGGATTTTGGTTATACTACCAATGATGGTTAATACTGAGTGTCAACTTGATTGGATTGAAGGATGCAAAGTATTGATCCTGTGTGTGTCTGTGAAGGTGTTGCCAAAGGAGATTAACATTTGAGTCAGTGAGCTGAGAAAGGCAGACCCACCCTTAATTTGGGTGGGCACCATTTAGTCAACTGCCAGCATGGTTAGAATATAAAGCAGGCAGAAAAATGTGAAAACGCTAGACTGGCTTAGCCTCCCAGCCTACATCTTTCTCCTGTGCTGGGTGCTTCCTGCCCTTGAACATCAGACTCCAAGTTTTTCAGCTTTAGGACTGGCTTCCTTGTCCTCAGCTTGTAGATGGCCTATTGTAAGACCTTGTGATTGCATGAGTTATACTACTTAATAAACTCCCATATATAATATATATATATCCCATATATAAACTCATATATATGTGTGTGTGTATTATGTCCCTCCAATTAGTTATGTCCCTCTAGAGAACCCTAATACAGATTTTGGTACCAGAAGTGGTTCTAGAGGAACAGAATATTTAGGATGGAGTTCTTTCATTGGCTTTGGGGTTTCTGGAGTTGGCTGCTTAATATAACTGACCCCAAAATCTTAAGGATTCTACGTCTAATATTATGGAGAGCACTGATAGTCCTTGACATGAACTGTTGAGAGAGTTATGCAAAATAAATGCATTTGACACTCCGGATTCACTGCTCATGAGAGGCAAGGAGTTTAGTGACTCCATACATAATAACGTTGGCCAAGTTGGAGAACCCAGAAACATGATGAAGTTGGTTGGTTGTTCCTAAGTTCACTGGACAAAGTGATAAAAGAAAATGATGAACTCAGGGATTGTAACTCCTGACATCAGAAGCAGATCCTGAGCCTCGAATCTGCTAAGATTTCCCTAAGCAGGAGTCTTATATCCTGTAGAGAAAGAGCTGAAATTGTGGAAAAACAGGCACAAGCTCTCATCAGGTGAGTGGTTGACCTGCAACGAAAGAAGCATGCACAGCCTCGCCAGGTGTCTACTGTTAAAGTGGTGGTATTGATTGGAAAAGAATGGGACCCTGCAACTTGGAATGGGAATGTGTGGGAGAACCCTGATGAAGCTGGGACACTGAGTTTGTAAATTCTGATGAACTTTTTTTTTTTTTTTGCCAGAAGAAACAGTTTCCCCATCCCCAGTAGTGGTAATATCCCCTCCGTGACCCACGTTGCCATCAGCCTTTCCACCTTTGTCCCTGCGCTGCCTGAGGCAACAGTGATGGCCTCCCCTGAGGCAGTTGCCAGGCAAATTAATGTTGGTTCTCCTCAGGAGACACCACCAGTACCGCTGTTTGCTTCTAGAACTATAACTAGACTAAAGTCCTGGCAGGCCCTTAGAAGTGAGGTTCACAGTGTGACCCATGAGGAGATGCGCTACACTTGAAAAGAACTGCTTGATTTTTCTATTTCATATAAGCAGAAATCTGGGTAACAGGCGTAGAAATGGGTATTAAAGGTGTGGGATAATGATGGAAGGAACCTGAAGTTGAATCAGGCTGAATTTATTGATTTGAGCTCACGAAGTAGGGACTCTGCATTTAATGTTGCAGCTTGAGGAGTTAAAGTTTCTAATTTGTTTGGTTAGCTGAAATATGGATTAAAAGATGGCCCACTGTGAGCTAGCTGGAAATACCTGCTCTCCCTTGGTTTAATATAGAGGAAGGAACCCAAAGGCTTAGGGGGATTGGGATGGTGGAGTGGCTTAGTCACTTTAGAACTACTCATCCCAGCTGGGAGGGTGAAGAAGATATACTCTGACCAGTGTTTTGTGAAGTAGATTTGTAAGGGCAGCACCTGCATTTTTGAAGAGCTCTGTAATTGTTCTTCACTGTATGTCAGATCTAACAGTGGGAACCACAGTCACTCAACTATAAAATTTAAATACAATGGGAATAATTGGATCCCAAGGTGGCAACGGCCAAGTGGCAGCACTCAACTGTCAAAGGCAAGGTGGGCATAACTACTGTAATGGACACCAGAGGCAAAGCAGCAATCAAAATAGTCTGACTCATGTAGAGCTCTGGCATTGGCTAATCACAGTGTTCCTAGAAGTGAAATTGATAGGAGGCATGTTGCATTCCTACTTATATAAGCAGAAAACTTCCAAGTCAAATAGACAAAAGACTAATTTGAATTATAAAAACAGAGAATTACAGCCCCTCCATCAATTTCCAGACTTGAGACAGTTTATAGACTCAGAACCCCTTGAAAGAAGGGGAGGCCAGGTCCCCTCAAGGAAGGATCACACTCTACTACTGACAATTTATGCTATTAATCTCTTTTACAGTCTTCCCCAAGGAGACCTCTGGCCTTTTACCAGAGTAACCGTGCAATGGAGAAAGGGAAATGATCCAATATTTGGGGGACTACTGGATACGGGCTCTGAGCTGACATTGATTCCAGAGGACCCAAAACATCATTGTGGTCCTCCAGTTAAAGTTGGGGCTTATGGAGGTCAGGCAATTAATGGAGTTTTAGCTCAGGTCCGACCTACAGTTGATCCCCAGACTCATCCTCTGGTCATTTCTCCAATGCCAGAATGTATAGTTGGCATAGACATACTTAGCAGCTGGCAGAACCCCCACATTGGCTCCTTGACTGGTAGGGTGAAGGCTACTGTGGTGGGAAAGGCCAAATGGAAACCATTAGAGATGCTTCTACCTAGCAAAATCATAAATCAAAATCAGTATCGCATCCCTGGAGGGATTGCAGAGATTAGTGCCACCATCAAGGACTTGAAAGACACAGGGGTGGTGATTCCCACCACATCCCCATTAAACTCTCCTATTTAGCCTGTGCAGATGGCAGATGGATCTTGGAGAATGATGGTGGATTATCATAAGCTTAACCAAGTGGTGACTACAATTGCAGCTGCTGTACCAGATGTGGTTTCATTGCTTAAGTAAATTAACACATCTCCTGGTACCTGGTATGCAGCCATTGACTTGGCCAGTGCCTTTTTCTGCATTCCTGTCCATGAGGCCCACCAGAAGCAATTTGTCTTCAGCTGGCAAGGGCAGCAATATACCTTTACTGTCCTACCTCAGAGGTTTGAGAGACAGCTCTTGGCCTGTTACTGGGCTTTGGTGGAAACTGAACGTTTGACTGTGGTTCATCAAGTCACTGTGTGACCTGAATTGCCTATCATGAACTGCGTGCTTTCTGACCCATCTAGCGATAAAATGGGTCATGCATAGGAGCATTCCATCATCAACTGCAAGTGGTATATAAGTGATTGGGCTTGAGCAGGTGCTATAGGCACAAGTGAGTTACATGAGGAAGTGGCTCAAATGCCCATTGTCTCCATGCCTGCCACCCTGCCTTCTCTCCCTGAGCCTGCACCAATGACCTCATGGGGAGTTCCCTATGTTCAGTTGATAGAGGAAGAGAGACTAGGGCCTGGTTCACAGATGGTTCTGCACGATATTCAGGCACCACCCTAAATTGGATAGCTGCAGCACTGTATTCTCTTTCTTGGACATCCCTGAAGGACAGTGGTGAAGGGAAATCTTCGCAGTGGGCAGAACTTCGAGCACTGCACCTGGTTGTGCACTTTGCATGGAAGGAGAAATGGCCAGATATGTGATTATATACTGATTCATGAGCTGTAGCCAATGGTTTGGCTGGGTGATCAGGGACTTGGCAGAAGCATGATTGGAAAATTGGTGACAAAGAAATTTGGGGAAGAGGTATGTGGGTGGACCTCTCTGGTCAAAAACTGCGAAGATATTTGTATCCCATGTGTGTGCTCACCAATGAGTGACCTCAGCAGAGGAAGATTTTAATAATCAAGTGGATAGGATGACCCATTCTGTGGATACCGTTCAGCCTCTTTCCCCAGCCACCACTGTCATCGCCCAATGGGCGCATGAACAAATTGGCCATGGTGGCAGGGATGGAGGTTACGCATAGGCTCAGCAATATGGACTTCCACTCACCAAGGCTGACCTAGCTACAGCCACTGCTGAGTACCCAATTTGTCAACAGCAGAGATCAACAGTGAGCCTTTGATATGGCACCGTTCCTTGGGGTGATCAGCAAACTACCTAGTGGCAAGTTGATTATATTGGTCCTCTTCCATCATTGAATGTGCAGAGGTTTGTCCTCACTGAAATAGACACTTACTCCAGATATGAGTTGCTTATCCTGCATGCAGTGCTTCTGCCAAGATTACCGTTTGTGGACTCATGGAATGCCTTATCTACCATCACGGTATTCCACACAGCATTGCCTCTGACCAAGGCACTCACTTTATTGCTCAACAAGGGCAGCAGTGGGCTCATGCTCTTGGAATTTTCAGGTCTTACCATGTTCCCCATCATCCTGAAGCAGCTGGATTGATAGAACGGTAGAATGGCTTTTTGAAGTCATGATTACATTGCCAACTAGGCAATAGTTTGCAGGGCTGGGGCAGAGTTCTCCAGAAGGCCATGTATGCTCTGAATCAGCATCCAATATGTGGTACTGTTTCTCCCACAACCAGGATTCACAGGTCCAGGAATCAAAATGTGGAAGTGGAAGTGGCACCACTCACCATCGCCCCTAGTGATCCACCAGCAAAATTTTTGCGTCCTGTTGTTCCCTTGACATTATGTTCTGCTGGCCTAGAGGTCTTAGTTTCAGAGGAAGGAACACTGCCACCAGGAGACACAACAACGATTCCATTAAACTGGAAGTTAAGATTGCCACCCAGACACTGGGCTTCTCCTACCTTTAAGTCAACAGACTAGGAAGAGACTTACAGTGCTGGGTGGGGAGATTGACCCAGACTATCAAGATGAAATCAATCTACTATGCCACAGTGGAGGTTAAGGAAGAGTATGTGTGAAATACAGAATATCCATTAGGGCATCTCTTAGTATTACCATGCCCTGTGATTAAGGTCAACGGGAAACTGCAACAGCCCAATCCAGGCAGGATGACAAATGGCCCAGACCCTTCAGGATGAAGGTTTGGGTCACTCCACCAAGAAAAATCCCACAACTACTGAGGTGCTTGGTGAAGGCAAAGGGAGTACAGAATTGGTAGTAGAAGGAGGTAGTCATCAATACCAGCTATGACCATGTGGCCAGTTGCAGAAATGAGGACTGTAATTGTTATGTGTATTTCCCCTTTCTTTTGTTAAAAACATGTTTGTGCATGTATACACTTGTACTAAGAAAATATCTTCATTTTATTTCCTTTTGCCTTTATCATGCGATGTAAGATTTATTGACTTCACATCAGTATTTAAGTATGGTGAACTTTATGTAATAGCATTTGGGTTGGGGATTGGTGCATTTCTGGTTGTACAAAGGATAGTTATATTAGGCATAATTATATACTATCTTTATTTGAAGATCATGTATGATCTCAGGAGATGTGTATGGGTTCAAGCTGACAAGGGGTGGACTTGTGATAGTTAATACTGACTGTCAACTTGATTGGATTGAAGGATTCAAAGTATTGATCCTGGGTGTGTCTGTGAGAGTGTTGCCAAGGGAGATTAACATTTGAGTAAGTAGGCTGGGAAAGGCAGACCCACCCTTAATCTGGTTGGGCACCATTTAATCAGATGCCAACATGGCCAGGATGTAAAGCAGGCAGAAAAATGTAAAAAGCCTAGACTGGCTTAGCCTCCTAGCTTACATCTTTCTACCATGCTGGATGATTCCTGCCCTCAAACATTGGACTCCAAGTTCTTCAGCATTGGGACTTGGGCTGGCTTCCTTGCCCCTCAGCTTGCAGATGGTGTATTGTGGGACCTTGTGATTGTGTGAGTTAATACTACTTAATAAACTCTCCTTTATATAACCTATCTATCTTACTAGTTTTGTTCCTCTAGAGAGCCCTGACTAATACACTACTGTACTTAGTATTAAGTTCTGATGCTCCAATGTGCTCTTCAGGCCTATGCATTAGCCATTCTCATTGGAAAGCTCCTTTCCAGAATTCCACACGACTCTTAGCTTTACCTCATTACAGAAGCCTTTCCTGATCAATACACTGAAGGTAAAACACGACTCTTGTCTCCCACTAAAGTGTAAATGCCATGAAAACAGGGACTTCATTGGGTTTGTATACAGCTCTATGCCAAAGGCCTTGCAGAGAAACTGGTATATAGTGTGTAATCAATAAATATTTTTTAAAATAAATGAAATTTTGATGTTGTATGTAGCAAGGTTGTATAAACTTGAAAAGGGAGAAAGGAGGAAGCAACAAAATTAACATGGTTAACAAGCATTATGCTCTATGCAGTCTACTAGGTACTGTTAATATATTATCCTACTTAATCTTCGTATACCTATAAGGCCAAGATCAAAGTCATACTGCTAATTAGTGACAAAGATAGATTTCAAGGTCTGACTATACTGAATTTATATATCAAATAATTTTAAGTACAGAATGACCACTGACTAAAGGAAGAAGACAAATTCTATTATAAGTAAATACCCATTATATATCTGTGTTTTTGTTCATATTTTGTGGTCTATGATAGTCAACTGTAGACATAATCTTTTTTAGTTTTCGACATTTAACTATCAACAAATAGAATCCTGAAAATGTAGTTAGTGCGTGGAGTCCACGCTGGGACAACTCTTTTTGTTTTTTTTAGGACCAATTATGAGGACCACAGGCAGCCCATTGGGGCTGAAAACTTCTTTTGAGCAAGCAAATTACTTCTGCCTTGAATTTGTTTTCTTTGTAATAAATGAGGGAATGGATTAGGTATCCCATCTTCTAAATAGCCATCAAAAATCTTGATAGGATTCTCATTTTTCTCTGAGCATTAAGACTTTAAAAGTGCAAGTGCTTAAATGTTTGGAGTCTGTGGTAATATACTGTCTTTGAAAAGATATCAAAATGTGTTGTCAGAGGGCTCTAAAAATCACTGGTGAACAAATAATCCTTTAAGGCTGTCAAGGCCTAAGGGGACTTTTATTCAGTCTAGGGAGTTATCTTATTGACAAGGGGCTTACTAAACACTGAATAGAAGAAAACCCATTTACAAGAAATGGGCCAGTTGGTGCATCAAATCAATGGTTAATCTCAACCTGGCAGAGAAACACAGGAATTGTGTTACCTTACGAGAATGCACATGGGTCATACATTTTCTTTCTCATTTCTTCCAATCACAAACCAATTCTTCTTTCTGGGCAGTGTACTGAAGAGTCTGCTCATGGATGTGTGAAGAGAAATTGAGAAATAGCGTGTAGAAAATTTAGATTATATAATCTACTTAGAGAAATACTTAAATGTAGCACATTGTAATCAAGCCTTCTGTAGTGTTCTAGTCATGTGAATATAGATTAGTTTTCTTCACGCAAAATTATGCAAACTTTGACTCTATGTGTATTATTTTCAGCAATTTGACAGAATATTGTTGAATTTAAAATTGAAAACATTTTATAAAAAATGAGAATATGATAGTTATTCAATCGGAAATATAATTGAATCTTTGGAAAGGGCAACACAAATCTTAAAGCATTATTCCATTAATAGACAGCTTTCTAGGGAGAAACCTTGGTCTGGAGTGGAGAGAACATGCATAGGAAAGAGGAATCATGAGTTCCAGCCCTGGTTTTCTCATCTTCTGATGGTTTGCCCTGGGTTGCTTACTTTATTTTCCGGGACTCGATCTCCTCATCTGTGAATGAAGATTTCCATCAGTTCCATAGTTTTTAGGTTTTGGAACTTTCTTCAAAATATTTATGAAAATAGTACGTCCAAGATTAAAATATAAAGCAAATAAAATTAGTCCTGCTTTGGATGGGGGTTGGGCAGGATGGTAATGGGCAGTTACACTTCCCTAGTCCTTGCTCAAGCTCCCAAGGCCCATAAGTGATTACCACAAAACACGATAAAAATATTTTATTTTTGTTAGTCTCTAAGGTTCTGTCCAGATCTAATGCTTTGAGATTCTGTGCTTTTAAATAATAACAAGCTTTCTTTGGATCAGATTTCCTTTTTGAATTACATAAAATTATTCATTTACTCAACTGATATTCATCGAGCTTCTGCTCTGTACCAGGCATTGTTTAGGTGTTAGAGACAGATAATTGAACAAACAAATATTCTTCCAATCATGGAACTTACATTTAAAAATGACAAAAAAATAAATAAATGTGTCATTTGCAAAAGTGATTAAAAAAGGGCTAAAAGATGATAAAAGTACTACAAAGAAAAATAGGCCAGGCGTGGTGGCTCATGCCTGTAATCCCAGTACTTTGGGAAGCTGAGGCAGGCGGATCATGAGGTCAGGAGATCGAGACCATCCTGGCTAACACTGTGAAACCCTGTCTCTACTAAAAATACACAAATTTAGCCAGTCTTCGTGGCGGGTGCCTGTAGTCCCAGTTACTTGAGAGGCTGAGGCAGGAGAATGGCATGAACCCGGGAGGTGGAGCTTGCAGTGAACCAAGATCACACCGCTGCACTCCAGCCTGAGCAACAGAGTGAGACTCCATCTCCAAAAACTCTGTCTCCAAAAAAAAAAAAAAAAAAGAAAAAAAAAAGAAAAATAAACATGGTTACGGGTATGGGGCTTCTGGGGAATATATTGTTATTTTATATAAGGTAGCTAGGAAAGTCATCACTTAAGAGGAAACAGGGAATATAGAGACCCTGTGGTAAAGGCCTGCTTGGTATGTCCATAAACCAGCAGAGAAGCCAAGGTGACTCAGATAGACTGGGCAAAGAGGAGTGTTAGCAGACAATACTACAGAGATCTCTAACAGTGGGAGAATAAAGAGAGGGTACGACTCATGCAGAACTTGTAGGTCATTGTAAATGTTTTAGATTTTACTTCAAATGAGGTGGGAGATCATTGAGGGGGTGGTTATAATGTAATACATTATAAAATGGATTTTCCTGTCTGTTGCGTTGAGGATAGTTTTTAAGAAGGCAAATATGGGAAAAGGGAGATCAACTTGAAGGTTAATGAGACAACCTGGGTAAGATGTGTGATAGCTTGAACTAAGGTAATGATAGGTGTAATGTTGACAAGTTGTTAGTTTCTGGATTTATTTTGAAGACAGAGCCAACAGGATTTATTGATGAATTAGATGTACAGTGTGTGAGAAAGAGAGGAATCAAGAATGATTTCAAGTCTTTCAGATTGGCAGTTGGAATGGTGGCGTTGACATTTGGTGACTTGGAAAATACTCCCACAGGAGAAAATTTTAAAGTTAGATAATCCAGAGCTATGCTTTGAACATATGCTTATTAAATATCCAGGTGAATATTGAGTAGGTAGTTGAAAATATGATCTCGAGTTTAGGTGATAACTCTAGGTTGATTGTTAATTTGGAACGAATCAGTATATAGATTGTATTTAAAGCTAACACCCCGGGTGAGTATAGCTTATGAAAATATTAATAAGGGGCAAAATGCTGAGCATTTCAATATTAAGAAAGAGGGCATATAGAAAAGAAACCAATGAAGGAGACTAGAAGTTATGGTTTGTGATATAGAAGTAGAATCAACAAAAAGAGTATGGAAGCTAACTGAAGAAAAGATTTTGAAGAGGAGTAGGTGATGAACTGGGTTATATACTATGGATATGTTAAGAAAGAGGAGATCTGAGAAGGAGGACCTTGACAAGGTTGTTTAAGTGAAGTAATTGTGACTAAAGTCTAACTGGATTGCATTCAACAGAAAAAAAAAAAAAAAGAATCAAAGAGCACAATACACTTTTTGATGAGTTTAGCCATAAAGATGAACAGAGTGAAAGTGATGAATGGTAACATGAAGTTATTTATAAGATGAAGTATGTTACTACACGTCTGTGTGCCAATGGGGCATGGCCCAGAAGAGAAGGGGAAAACTGACAATGCCTTAAAGAGAGGAGAATTCCTGGAATGATGCTCTTGAGAAGGTGGAGGATTATGGGATCTAGGGTATGAGTGGAGCTCATTTAAAGATAAACAGAGAGAAAGTGACTATTTTGGTACAGATGCATGTTGCTGTGTAGGCATGGTGATGGAAGCTTGTGATAGTTGTTTTCTAATTGCTTCAGCTATCTCAGTGAAATGGAAGCCAGATCATTGTCTGGAGGTGGAGGTGTTAAAGGTTGAGGAAAGTGGAGAAGCTACGAAATACAAGGAAAGCCAAAGAATATTCTAGAAAAATGTACTATCATTTCTTGGCAGCATGAAGAACCTTTTAAGGTTAATCATTTTGAGTTTAATGTAAGACTAGCCAGCATGATTGTGTGCTTTTTCCCAGCCACTTGTATCTGCATGAATTCAGCTGCAGAGGAAGTATGGGACTGGGTTTAATCAGGGTGAGCAAGATAATTGAGGATGTGATTACAAAGATGGACCATAGAATCTAAGCTGCATGAAGGAGATTAGAACACAATGGGAATAGTAAACTATGAAAAAACCAAAAGTCAGTAAGTCCTAGTGGGTAAACGAAATACTAAAAATTTTATACTAGATGGAATGAAGAAACACTTGCGGAAGATGGGTGGTAGTAAGAGAGTAATGTTTAAAATTAAGATTGTGAAGGAGGTGCAGTTTAGAGCAGATCTGTATAAATGTGTGGCTTAAGTGGGGTGAAAGCAACATTATTGAAAGCATAGAGATCAAGGAACTTGGATATTGAAACCATCAAGAATATGACAACAATAGTGTTAGAGAAAATGATAATGACTATATCTTAATTACACTAAGATCATATCGTGTTTTAATTGAACATTCAAAGTACATAGAAATTAGGATAGAAGAACCAGTGTCTTTATTTTATAGGATAGTTTTCACTGGAAAAATAAACCTAAAATGGCTGCTTATAAGCTACATTTACTGAAGAATGACAGAGATCTTCGAATTGCTTAGGTGTAGATATTAATGTTTGGCATGCACATCCCCTCATGGTTCCCACATCTTTATGATCAACCATCATCTTTTAAACCACAAAACATTTCAGAATTCTCTCATGAAAAAAGTAGAAAAGGTCTAATACTTATTTTAGAGGGAAGTTCTAACAAACTATTTTTGTTTGCCATTCTAAATGGTTATATTTCAAATTTACCTGATTTTTCTTATAAACTATGTGAATCATACACATGAAAATATAAACATTCATTTTTAGAATTAGACATTGTAATCTGAACTGTAATGTATGTTTGTTGTTATGCCAATATTGTACTGTTTTCATTACTGTTGTTTTGTAATATGTTTTTAAATAATAAAATATGATGCCTATACCTTTATCCTTTACCAAGATTATTTTGGCTATTTGAAGTTTTCTTGTGTGTTTCCATATGATTTTTAAAATTGTTTTTTCTATTTCTATAAAAGTCAAATATCTCAAAAGATGTTAGTATAGCAGCATTTATTGCAGTACTATTCACAATTGTGGAATTGTGGAAAGAACCTAAATATTCATCACAGATGAACAAATAAAGAGAATGTGGTATGTAAATATAAGTCAATGCTATTCAATTAACCTTAAAAATTAATGAAATTCTACCATATGCAAGAACATGAATGAACATGAATAAAGACATTATGCTAAGCAAAATAAGCCAGTCACAGAAGGCAAATACTGTATGATTCCACTTATGTAAGGTTTCTGAAATCATCAAACTCATAGAATCAGGACTAGAATGGTGGTTATCAGGGGCCGGAGAGGAAGGGAAACAGGAAATTGCGAATTGACAGGCACAAAGATTCAAAGATTCTTCCTTGTGAAAGATCAGTAAGTTCTAGATATCTGTGTTTATGGTTAACATATGCTTACAATTAACAAAACTATTATGCACATACAAATTTAGTGAGTAGATCTCATGTTAAGTGTTTTTACCACAATAGTGTTTTAAAACAGACAATAGTGAAGTACAAATACAAATATTAACTATGAAGCATTAAAGCTATCTCTATCATCTCTACATTTTGAAATAAATTATTTGAAAACTGCAAAAAATAATATGTTAAATTGACCCCAGATAAAAGTAATAAACACATCACATCTTGTTGTCTTTTTCTTCTGCAATTAGTGTCACTGTCTCACATTTATGTTGTTTCAATTAGTGTCTTATCTTTAGTTTGGAGAATGTTCTAGGTTATAGCTTTATGATTTCAAAGCATTTTCTACCTGGAAGTGATCCTAGAATTCAACTCAAATCACCTCATTTATCAGTAAGAAAACTAAAGACCGTGGAAGGAATATAATTTATTCAAGGTCATATTACTAATGGAAGTTTGCAACTAGAAAGTAAAACTCTCATGCATATCTACTGTATATCACTGCCATTCAAATATTAGTTGTAAATAAAATTTGGCAAGTTAACATCTTGACACTGGAAATGTTAATGATTCTTTACCTTTAAAGAGCTTACTCAATTGAGACAACTGTTCTGCTGTGTTACCACAGCACTGAAGAAAAATAGTTGGAGTCTGGGCGAATCTAAGCTTTGACATCTATAACAGTGGCATTTCTAAATAAAGTCTGATCACAAGCTTCTAAGTGTGCTAATATTTACTACATAGCATTACTATATAAACATACTTAAGTAAGATTCTTTTTCCAAAATGTTTACGTTTCTGTTCTGGATTATCAAAGCATAAGTTGCATTATTGCTTCTAAAATTCATATTTAAGGCTCTTAGTGATACTATATTCAAAGATGAAGGAGTATAATATTTCCTTATAATAAAAAAGAAAAGTCTATAAATTTTCTTGATTAACTTTTATCCTATTTTCTACATCATATCTGATATTAGAACTTCCTTATTTCAAAGGAATATTTCTTTTTCCTTATTACTCAGGAATATAACTGATTTTTGTTACTTTTGATAAGTAAGTAAATGAACGAACAGATGGAACTATAAAAAATTATTTACAGGACTGATAAATATGCTTGCATTTGTTATATTTTAGAGCTATGGCTATGAATAATAACTACTAATCTTTTCTTCATTTTTCTTCAGGACTGAATTTGTTAGAAAGGTTTTTGTATTCTCCTAAATTGTCACATCGTAGAGACTATATTTCACTTATGAAAAAGCTTCCCATGAGACCATTTCTCCCTTGGTAAACCTTCAAACCAGTAGGTTATATTTGCTGCAGTGAATCATCTGCCAGCATTATGAGAAAATCTTGTCCCACTGAAATTCTTGAAGACATATTCTGATTACAAAATGTTTCATAGGTATTGAAGCTTAGGAGAACTAAAATTAAGGTTAGATTGTATCTTATTAACAACTGCATGTTGATTACTTTAGTTAACGAAGGATAAAAAATGATCACTATTTACATTCTTATAGTTATTAACATTTAATTACCAGAAATAAAATATTGTACACAGGAATACAAGTACCTCTGGAAAGTTTACTTTCCAAGTAGAATTGTTTCAGAGTTTAAATTTGTACTAGCTTAGGACTTTATAAGCCAATTGTTATTAATGGTGGGATGGGGCTGAGTGGTAGCCAGAAATGGAAGTGTATTTTATATTCATTTGCAGTCAGCAGAAAAATCCAAAATAATAGTGGCTTAAACAAGACATTATGTATTTCTGTCTCACACAAATGTCTGGAAGTAGATGATATAGGACTGGTGTAGTCCTCTCATAGTGTTGGAGTTGATATTGTGTTTTTTCTATATTTCCCTTCTATATCATGTCCTTTCTGCATTTCCAATATCCCCTCATGATTGAATAATATTACCCCAGTTCCAGATATCTCATCTGCATTCTAGACAACAAGAAGGGGTAAAGTGAGAAAGAAGGGGTAAAGAACATGTGTAGCTTTCTGTTGAGAATGATTCTTGATTTCTAGTAAGAATGATTTGCTAAGAACATTTTATATTATTTGGCCACTTATTCACATAGCTACCTTTAACTGCAAGGGAGTTTGTGAAAATCTTCTTTCTTCTGACTGTTTGTGGGCCTAGCTAAAATTCAGATTTTATGACTAGTTTTATGATGAGGTAGTGAGGAACAACTACTTACTGGCATAGGTTGTCTTTAACATAAAATAATAGCTTTGTGATGCATTTTTGAAAAAAAATTGTTAATGGGGTTCAGAGAGAAATCTTGTCTTAAACCTAAGCATTTAGCTTAAAAAATAAGCTTATTGGGTGTTTACAGAAAAAATACTATTTTTAATGAAATGGAAACTTCTCATATAATAGAAGTGTCTTCATTATGTAAATTATTATTAATCCAAATAATTAATTTAAAGCATGATAGCAGCCAAGTGTCAAGTTTAAATTAGCCAGCATTGAAAGAAGGTTTGATATAAATAAACATGCTTAGACGTAACTCATATGGGAACTTTTCAGTAATATGCATTGCTATGGATAATTTCAATCTTTTTGAACAGTTAAATATCTTTTTTATATTCTGTTGGACAAAATTATTATTACTTTTATTTAACAAAATATAATATTTCAAAATAGAGAAATTGAACTTTACCAAAATTAATTTTTTCTTCCAAAAAAGGACATTATCAAGAAAGTTTAAAAAAATACCTCACAGGATGGGAGAAATATTTGCAAAGCATATGTCTGATAAGAGTCCAGTATCCAGAATATATAAAGAATTCTTCCCACTCAACAATAACAAAATAAATAACCCAATTGAAAAATGGACCAAAGATCAGAGCTGACATTTCTCCAGAGAAGATATACAAATGGCTAATAAGCATGTGAAAACATGCTCAGCATCATTAATCATTAAATAAATGCAAACCAAACTTCAATAAGATTCCACTTCCCACCTTTAGGACAACTACAATCCAAAAAAAAAAAAAAAAAAAAAAAAAAAGAGAGAGAATAAGAAAAAAAAAATGTTGGAAAGGATGTGAAAAAATTAAAGCTCTTGTGTGTTGCTGATGAGAATGTAAAGTGGTGAACCTGTCATGGCGAACTGTTTGGCAGGTGCTCAAAAAGTTATACATAGAATTACGGTGTGATCTGGCAAGTTTTCTCCTAGATACATACCCAAGAGAATTAAAAACAGGTGTTCAAACAAAAACGTGTACACTAGTGTCCATAACAACATTATTCATCACAACCAACAGGGGGAAAGAACCAAAATGCCCATCAACAAATGAATGGATAACTGAAATATGGTATATCCATATGATGGAATACTGTTTACTCATAAAAGGTAATAAGTACTGACTTATACTACAACATGGATAAAACTTAGAAACATTATGTAGTGAAAGAAGCCATGAAAGACCACACATTGTATGATTCCGTTTATATAGTATCCAGAATAGGCAAATCCACAGAAGCATATTCATGGTTGCAAGGGTCTGTCGGGAGGAGGAATAGGGAGTGATTGTGTAACAAGTATGGGGTTTCTTTTTGGAATGACAAAAATGTGATAGAATTAGATACAGAGATAGTTGCAAAACATTGTGCATGTACTAAAAGTCACTGAATTGTACTCATTTAAAATGGTTAAAGTGGTAAATTTTCTGTTATGTGAATTTTGCCTCAGTAACAAAAGGTACTTCAGTAGGACTTGTTCCAAAGTGGTCCTCATAGGCAAATAAATCTATTTAAGCATCTCAATCTAAGACCTTTGTCTTGAAGTGGCTTTGAAAGAAAATGCCATCTGGGCACAGTGGCTTATGCCTGTAATCCCAGAACTTTGGGAGGCCAAAGCGGGTGGATCATCTGAGGTCAGGAGTTCAAAACCAGTCTAGCCAACATGGTGAAACCCCATCTCTACTTAAAAAAAAAAAAAAAAAAAAAAAAAAAAAAAAAAATTAGCCAGGCACGGTGGTGGGTGCCTGTAATCGGGAGGTTGAGGCAGGAGAATCGCTTGAACCTGGGAGGCAGATGTTGCAGTGAGCCGAGATTGTGCTGTTGCACTCCAGATTGGGTGACAGAAAAATACCGGTTATATTTTATCCTCCCTAGAAGCATGAAATAAAGAAAAATTTTAGACTTGTCATTCTCCAAGCATGATTATGGACCCCTGAGTACCCTGGAGATCCTTTCATGGGGTCCAAGAGGTCAAAATTATTTTTCTAATAATACTCGTATGTTCTTCTCCTGTTTCATAGTTTGACAAAGCTATGCTGTATGAAATCACTGGCACCTCATCACAAATAATGGCAGTGGTACCAAAGTGTACTAATAGTCATTGTATTATTCACTGCCATGCACTACCATTCAAAAAATTGCCAGCTTTCCTTAAAAATGTTTTTGAGAAAGCTGCAAAATTATTAGAACCTGACACATGAGTACACTTCATTTATTCTGTATGAGGATTTAGGAAGTACACATAAAGCTTTTCTGCTACTTACTAAACCATGATGGTTGTCTCAAGTAAAAGCACATTTGTGATTTACCTGGAACACCAGTTTTCTTCAAAGAATGACTGGCAGACAAACTGGTTATTCAAATTTAGGATTTTGGAGGTATTTTCTCAAAAATTAATAAAGTGAACCTGTCATTTCACAGCCAATAGTATTTATTGTCAATGATAAAATCTGAACTTTCAAGTGAAAGTTAAAATTAGAAATTTGGAAAATTTATATCTGCCATTGTGAACTTAACAGCTTCTCAATAATTAAAGGCTTTATTGATGTGATGGGTGATGACATTGAAAAATGTGATTTTTTTGACATTATATAGTGAAATATGTCAACTTTTGGAACGTCTCTATAATACACTTACTTAACTAATGTTTTTAAATGATGAATGTGTGATGTCAAATCATACATGGGTAAAAGATTCATTCAAAATATAAGATGGATCATTGGATTATAATAAAAGAGAGTATGAAAGGTTAATTATTAGAGTTTCAGATTCAACATTGCAATTAACTTTTAAGATACCTACTTGTTGAGTTTTGATTTAGTATCAAAAAAACAATTTCCCCAATATCGGAAAACACTGTTAAATTATTCCTCTCGTTTCCAATTACTAGATTGTGTAGGCTAGATTTTTTTCGTGCTTTTTAATTGAAATAACATTGCAAAAGATTGAATGTAGAAGCAGATGTGGGGATGCAGTTGTTTTGTACTAAACCAAACATTAAAGAAGTTTGGAAAAATAGAAAAAAGCTGCTCTTCTTACTAAATTTCTTTGTTGTTTTGTTTTTTCTTTTCTGTTTCTTTGTTTTTTTTTTTTAACATGTCATTCACATTAACATTTAATGGCTTTATTATTGTTGCTTTAAAATAAATAAGTACATGTTTTGAATATTTCTTAGTTTTAATTTCTTTTTTTTTTTTTTTTTTTTTTTTGAGACGGAGTCTCACGCTGTTGCCCAGGCTGGAGTGCAGTGGCGCGATCTCGGCTCACTGCAAGCTCCGCCTCCCGGGTTCCCGCCATTCTCCTGCCTCAGCCTCCTGAGTAGCTGGGACTACAGGCGCCCGCCACCGCGCCCGGCTAATTTTTTGTATTTTTAGTAGAGACGGGGTTTCACTGTGGTCTCGATCTCCTGACCTTGTGATCCGCCTGCCTCGGCCTCCCAAAGTGCTGGGATTACAGGCTTGAGCCACCGCGCCCGGCCTCTTAGTTTTAATTTCTAATGTGGCAAATACTAAATGCCATAATCTAAATGACATAGAATGCTCTTTGGAGTTCTCCATTTTTAAGGCCTTAAAGCATCTTGAGACTAAAAGTCAGAAGACTGCTGTCTTAGACTGTATTGATAATGGCAGATAGTCTTTGTTTTAAGTTACCTTTCACAAAAGGATATCAGCCTTATTTTGTTCTAGTGTAAAATTTTTGGCATATTTATACACAAGTTGTATGCATTTCAGATACAGACTGCCACATTAAACGTTTTACCTGTGAGTTTTTTATGCCAAAAGGATGGTTGAAAAAAAGTACAAAACCTAAAGATGGTCTTAACATCCTGAATTCAGTAATTTTTCCAGATATTCCAGATCTTATCTCTCTTATGGAGCAAGATCATCAGAAATTTATGTATTTGGAGAACACTCTTCAATAGAATTGTCTTTACCAAGTTAATACTTGGATGCCATACTCTCAGATGTACTAAAAACTGCCATACAATCCCTTCCTGTATATATATCACAGCCTTTCCTTAGAAATGCTCTTGAAGAAATTAACCTTTCCCATATTCAGTGATCTCCATATGAAGACAAAATTTCATCTCAGTTTAAGTGTCAGGAAAAGTTATTCTATGGAAGCATAGGTATGTTCTTTTTTTCTTCATGACCTAAAATTTGTATTGTTTTTTGTAAATTAAATGAATTTTATTATAGCAATGACAATCAAGTTTTTGAATTTTTCTGGTATAAGCCAAAATAATGAGTGATTTATCATAAAAACTTTTTATAATTATCATCAACAATTACTGAATTTCCCCTTTAATACTGTTGAAGGTAAAGAATTGTAAACAATGTTATTTTGTTTTATTTTTTCAACTTTTATTTTATGCTCGGGGGTACATGTGCAGGTTTGTTACATGGGTAAATCCCTTGTTACTGAGGTTTGGTGTACAATGACTTCATCACTCAGGTAGTGAGTTTAGTACCTGAGAGGTAGTTTTTTGACCCTCCCCTCCTTCCATCCTTTCCCCTCAAGTAGGCCCTGGTGTCTATTGTTCCCATCTTTGTGTCCATGTATACTCAATGTTTGGCTCCCACTTATAAGTTAGAACATGTAGTATTTGGTTTTCCATTCCTGGGTTAATTTGCTTAGGATAAGGGCCTCCAGCTGTATACATATTGCTGCAAAGAACATGATTTCATTTTTTATGGCTGCATGGCATTCCATGGTGTTTATGTACTGAAGTTTTTTTTAAGTCCAGTCCACTGTTGACTGGCACCTAGGTTGGTTTTTTGCCTTTGCTATTTTGAATAGTGTTGTAATGAACACACAAGTGCAGGTGCCTTTGTGGTAGAATGATTTATATTTCTTTGGGTATATACCTAGTAATGGGATTGCTGAGTCAAATGGTAGTTGTTTTAAGTTCTTTGAGAAATCTGTAAGGTGCTTTCCCCAGTGGCTGAACTAATTTACATTCCCACCACCAGTGTATGAGCATTCCTTTTCTCCACAATCTTGCCAATATCTGTCTCTTTTTGACTTTTTAGTAATAGATGTTTTGACTGATATGAGTTGGTATCTCATTTTGGTTTTGCTTTGCATTTGTCTAATAATTAGTGATGAGCATTTTTTTCATATGCTTATTGGCCACATGAATGACTTCTTTTGAGAAGTGTCTGTTCCACTACGTTGCACCTTTTTTAATGGGATTATTTGTTTTTTGCATGTTGATTTAAGTACCTTGTAGATTCTGAATATTTGACGATTGTTGGATGCATAGTTTGCAAATATTTTCTACCATTCTGTAGGTTCTCTGTTTACTCTGTTAATGTTTTTTTTTGTTTGTTTTGTTTTGTTTTTCTGTGCAGAAGATCTCTAGTTTAATTAAGTCTCACTCTTCTATTTTTCTTTTGGTTGCCATTGCCTTTGGGGACTTCATCATGGAATCTTTGCCAAAGCCTCTGTACAGAATGATATTTTCTAGGTTTTCTTCCTAGTGTTTTTATAGTTTTATGTTTTACATTTAAGTCTTTAATTCATTTGAGTTAATTTTTGTATATAGTGAAAGGAAGGAGTCCAGTTTCAATATTCTGCATATGGCTAGCCAGTTATTCCAGCACCATTTATTAAATAGGAAATTCTTTCCCTATTGCTTGTTATTGTAAACTTCATTGAAGATCAGATGGTTTTAGGTGTGCAGCTTTATTTCTGTGTTCTCTAACTTGTTCCATCAGTCTATGTGTCTGTTTTTGTATGAGTAGCATGTTGCTTTGGTTACTGTATCCTTGTAGTATAGTTTAAAATCAGGTAGTATGATATATCTGGCCTTGTTCATTTAACTTAAGATGGCTTTATTTGGACTCTTTTTTGGTTCCATATGAATTTTAGGATAGTTTTTTCTAAGTCTGTGAAAAATGATGTTGGTAGTTTGATAAGTATAACATTTACTCTTAAATTGATTTGGGCAGTATGGCCACATTAACATTATTGATTCTTCCTATCTATGAGCATGGAATGTGTTTTCCATTTGTTTGTGTCATCTCTGATTTCTTTGAGCAGTGTTTTGTAATCCTAATTGCAGAGATATTTCACCTCCTTGGTTAGATATACTCCTAGATATTTTATTCTTTTTGTGGCTATTGTGAATAGGATTACTTCTTGATTTGGCTCGTAGCTTGGACTTTACTGGTGTATAGAAATGCTACTGATTTTTGTAAACTGATTTTTTTTTTATGTTAAGCACTTTTTTTTTTTTAGATTTTTATTTCTTTAAAAATTTATTTATTTATTATTATTATTATACTTTAAGTTCTAGGGTACATGTGGATAACATGCAGGTTTGTTACATATGTGTACTTGTGCCATGTTGGTGTGCTGCACCCATCAACTCGTCAGCACCCCTCAACTCGTCATTTACATCAGGTATAACTCCCAATGCAATCCCTCCCCCTCCCCCCTCCCCATGATAGGCCCCGGTGTGTGATGTTCCCCTTCCCGAGTCCAAATGATCTCATTGTTCAGTTCCCACCTATGAGTGAGAACATGCGGTGTTTGGTTTTCTGTTCTTGTGATAGTTTGCTAAGAATGATGGTTTGCTGCTATAAAGACACATGCACACGTATGTTTATTGCAGCACTATTCACAATAGCAAAGACTTGGAATCAACCCAAATGTCCATCAGTGGCAGACTGGATTAAGAAAATGTGGCACGTATACACCATGGAATACTATGCAGCCATAAAAAAGGATGAGTTTGTAAACTGATTTTTTATCCTGAAACTTTACTGAAGTTGTTTGTCAGTTCTAGGAGCCTTTGGGCAGAGACTATGGGGTTTTCTAGATATAAAATCATATTGTCTGCAAACAGAGATAGTTTGACTTCCTCTCTTTTAATTTTTTTTTTTTTTCCTTTATCTTGCTTGATTGCTGTGGCTAGGACTTTCAGTACTATGTCAAATGGGAGTGGTGAGAGTGGGCATCCTGTCTTGTTCTGGTTATCAAAAGGAGGAACGCTTTCGACTTTGGCCCGTTTGGTATGATGTTGGTTGTGGGTATGTCATAGATGGCTCTTATTATTTTGAGGTATGCCTCTTTGATGACAAGTTTGTTAACATTGAAGGATGACATGAGGGTTTTAACATGAGGAGATGTTGAATTTTATCAAAAGCTTTTTCTGTGTCTTTTGAGATAATCATGTGGATTTTGCTTTTAGTTCTGTTTTTGTGATGAATCACATTTATTGATTTCTGTATATTGAACCAAACTTGCATCCCAAGAATAAAGCCTACTTGATTATGGTGGACTAGCTTTTTGATGTGCTGCTGGATTTGATTTGCTAGTATTTTGTTGAGGAATTTTTAGTCTCTTTTCATCAGGGATATTAACCTGAAATTTTCTTTTTTTATTGCGTCTCCAATATATTTTGGTATCAAGATGATGCTGGCCTCATAGAATGAGTTAGGGAGAAGTCCCTTCTCCTTGATTTTTGGAATAATTTCCAAAAAGTAGGATTGGTACCAGCTCTTCTTTGTAAGTCTGGTGGAATTCAACTGTAAATCCACCTGACCAGTACTTTTTCTGGTCAGGTGGATTTTTAAAATTACTGATTCAGTTTCAGAACTCATTATTGGTCTCTTCTGGATTTCAATTTCTTTTTGGCTCTGTCTGAGGAGTTTGTATGTTTCCAGGAATTTACTCATTTCCTCTAGGTTTTCTAGTTTGTGTGCATACAGGTGTTTATAATGGTTTCTGAGAGATTTTTTTGTTTTTTTTTTTTTTGTATTTCTGTGATGGTGGTGGTAATGTCACCTTTGTCATTTCTGATTGTGTTTGTTTGAATCTTTTCTCTTTTTTCTTTCTTAATCTAGCTAGCAGTCTGTCTATCTTGTTTATATTTTTAAAGAGCCAATTTTTTGTTTCATCAATCTTTTGTATGGAATCTTGCATCTCAATTTCATTCAGTTAGTCTCTGATTTTAGCTATTTCTTGTCTTCTGCTAGCTTTGGGGTTGGTTTGCCCTTGTTTGTCTAGTACCTCTAGGTGTGATGTTAGGTTATTAATTTGAGATATTTCTAACTTCTTAATGTAGGAATTTAGCACTATAAACTTTCCTCTTAACACTTCTTTTGCTGTGTCCCAGACATTCTGGTATGTTGTGTGTTCATTTTCATTAGTTTCATTTTTTTTTTTTTTTTTTAAATTTCTACCTTGATTTCATTCCTTATCCAAAAGTCATTCAGGAGCAGATTGTTTAATTTCTATGTAAGTGTGCAGTTTTGAGAGCTTTATTTGTATTGATTTCTATTTTTCATTGTGCTATTGTCCAAGAGTGTGGTTGGTATGAGTTTGTTGTTTTTGAATTTGTTGATAATTGCTTTATGGCCAAGTGTATGGTTGATCTCAGAGTATGGGACACTTAGAGATGAGAAAATGTATATTCTGTTGTTGGGTAGAGTACTTTGTAGATGCATGTTAGGTCCATATTATCAAGTGTTGAGTTTAGGTCCCAGACATCTTTGCTGTTTTCTGCCTTGATGATATCTGATGCTGTCAGTGGGATGTTGAAGTCTCCCATTCTTATTATATTATGTGGCCATGTACATCTCTTCCTTGATTTCCAGAACTAGTTTAATGAATATGGGTGCTCTAATAATGGGTGAATACATATTTAGGATAGTTAATGTAAAATTTGTGACTGATTTTATTATCTTTTTGTTTATTTTTGAGACAGGCTCTTACTCTGTCACCCAGATTGGGGTACAGTGGCGTAATCATAGTTTACTGCAACCTTGAAATCCTGGGCTCAAGGGATCCTTCTGCCTCAGCCTCCCAAGTAGCTGGGAGTACATGTGCAAGCCACCATGTCTGGCTAATTTGACTGATTTTATTTACCTTTTTGCTTTGACAGCAAGAAAATGCATAGCAAAATTGTAGCCTCAATGTGAAGACTATTGAGAATACTATTGTCTACACAGTTGCATATTATTTCCTTTTTGCTCTTATCCTTTTATTATATCTACATGTTCTCTGTATCTTATTTTAAATTCACTTTATTTTCATATAATATATTTTTTGGGTTTCCCTGAACTTCTTAATGTTTTTACCTGAATTCTGGTAAATATTATTCAAAAAGTTGGTTTTGATGTAACCTCTATATACCAATGTAATCATTTATAGATAAAATATTAAAGTAGAAACTCAGAATCACTTGTTGCCTCATAAACAGTATAATTTTTTTAGTAGACCAGAAATTGAGCAGAAATATAAAGCAGTGAGTGGGACTAGAGCTAGAAGCTATTGGATTTGTGGCTATAAAATAATTAACACGGACTGGAAATTTTGTTCCTAAAGAGTAATAGGGTCTAAAATAATTCCTGGAATTTACTGGGATCAGATAAGACTCAGTATTTGGGGTGGAGTTCAGAGAGTTATAAAAGGAAGCTGAAAAAATGTCCTGGAAAGGTTTCATATGGTGCTCTGGATTGAAGGAGGTAGAAAGATGAAGGAACTCATTTCAGATATATCATTGCATTACATCTCATTTTGTTTATTGAGAATCTTCAGTATCCTCAATATCACTGAGGGACAAGCATTCTAAACCAGATTTTATATGACCTGATTTGTACAGCTTAAAGTTAGGTGGAGGAAACTACAAAAGCACTAGTCAGGGAAGAATGAGGAGACAGGTAGAGCAAGAAAGAAAAAGGTATATAAAAATAAAAGAAAACAAAACAAAATTCTCCTACACAAATGAGTCTATTAAACAACTTTTATAATACAGAAAGAAAACTAATGCTAGGAGAGCCAACAAAACTAACAATGAAATCATGAAATCATTTAGATAAAACTAATTTTAAAAGTTTGTTATGTTTATGTAGATTTGGAATCTTTAAGTGATAAATGAAGGAAAATCCTCCATTAAAAAGAAATTGTGAAACAAAGTGTGAATATTAAAAAGAATTGGCTAGAAATCGTGGAAATGAAAACTATGCATAGAATATGCTATACAGGGAATGAGATTTAGTGATTTGGAAGTGTTGTAGCAAAGTGTGATTCTGCATTGATTTTTAAAATTATTTTTTAAAAATAGATAATACAGTCATTACGTCTTTTTAAAAGATTGTGGTAACATATGCATAACATAAAATTTCCCGTCATAACTAACCATTTTTAAGTGTGCACTTATAGTTTTTAGTTAACAGTACACTTAAAATGTAAGTTTTTAAGTGTATGGTTAATCTTTTTTAAAATTTTATTTCATTTATCTTTTTATTACACTTTATATTCTAGGGTACATGTGCACAACGTGCAGGTTTGTTACATATGCATACATGTGCCATGTTGGTGTGCTGCACCAATTAACTCGTCATTTACATTAGGTATATCTCCTAATGCTATCCCTCTCCCTTCCCCCACTACACACAAGGCCCCAGTGTGTGATGTTCGCCTTCCTCTGTCCAAGTGATCTCATTGTTCAATTCCCACCTATAAGTGAGAACATGCCGTGTTTGGTTTTCTGTTCTTGCGATTGTTTGCTGAGAATGATGGTTTCCAGCTGCATCCATGTCCCTACAAAGGACACGAACTCATCCTTTTTTATGGCTGCATAGTATTCCATGGTGTATATGTGCCACATTTTCTTAATCCAGCCTGTCATTGATGAACATTTGGGTTGGTTCCAAGTCTTTGCTAATGTGAATAGTGCCGCAATAAACATATGTGTGTCTGTGTCTTTATAGCAGCATGATTTATAATCCTTTGGGTGTACACCCAGTAATGGGATGGCTGAGTCAAATGGTATTTCTAGTTCTAGATCCTTGAGGAATCACCACACTGTCTTCCACAATGGTTGAACTAGTTTACTATCCCACCAACAGTGTAAAAGTGTTCCTATTTCTCCACATCCTCTCCAGCACCTGTTTTTTTTTTATTATTATTATTTATTTTTATTATACTTTAAGTTCTAGGGTACATGTGGATAACATGCAGGTTTGTTACATATGTATACTTGTGCCATGTTGGCATGCTGCACCCATCAACTCGTCAGCACCCATCAACTCGTCATTTACATCAGGTATAACTCCCGATGCAATCCCTCCCCACTTCCCCCCTCCATGATAGGCCCCGGTGTATGATGTTCCCCTTCCCGAGTCCAAGTGATCTCATTGTTCAGTTCCCACCTATGAGTGAGAACATGCAATGTTTGGTTTTCTGTTCTTGCGGACTTTTTAATGATTGACATTCTAACTGGTGTGAGATGGTATCTCATTGTGGTTTTGATTTGCATTTCTCTGATGGCAAGTGATGCTGAGCTTTTTTTCATGTGTCTGTTGGCTGCATAAATATCTTCTTTTGAGAAGTGTCTGTTCATATCCTTTGCCCACTTTTTGGTGGGGTTGTTTGTTTTTTTTCTTGTAAAGTTGTTTGAGTTCTTTGTAGGTTCTGGATATCAGCCCTTTGTCAGATGAGTAGCTTGCAAAAATTTTCTCCCATTCTGTAGGTTGCCTGTTCACTCTGATGGTAGTTTCTTTTGCTGTGCAGAAGCTCTTTAGTTTAATTAGATCCCATTTGTCAATTTTGGCTTCTGTTGCCATTGCTTTTGGTGTTTTAGACATGAAGTTCTTGCTCATGCCTATGTCCTGAATGGTATTGCCTAGGTTTTCTTCTAGGGTTTTTATGGTTTTAGGTCTAACATTTAAGTCTCTAATCCATCTTGAATTAATTTTTGTATACGGTATAAGGAAGGGATCCAGTTTCAGCTTTCTACATATGGCTAGCCAGTTTTCCCAGAACCATTTATTAAATAGAGAATTCTTTCCCTATTTTTTGTTTTTCTCAGCTTTGTCAAAGATCAGATGGTTGTAGATGTCTGGTATTATTTCTGAGGGCTCTGTTCTGTTCCATTGGTCTACATCTCTGTTTTGGTACCAGTACCATGCTGTTTTGGTTACTGTAGCCTTGTAGTATAGTTTGAAGTCAGGTAGCGTGATGCCTCCAGCTTTGTTCTTTTGACTTAGGATTGTCTTGGCAATGTGGGCTCTTTTTTGGTTCCAGATGAACTTGAAAGTAGTTTTTTCCAATTCTGTGAAGAAAGTCACTGGTAGCTTAATGGGGATGGCCTTGAATCTACAAATTACCTTGGGCAGTATGGCCATTTTCACGATATTGATTCTTCCTATCCATGAGCATGGAATATTCTTTCATTTGTTTGTGTCCTCTTTTATTTCATTGAGCAGTGGTTTGTAGTTCTCCTTGAAGAGGTCCTTCACATCCCTTGTAAGTTGGGTTCCTAGGTATTTTATTTTCTTTGAAGCAATTGTGAATGGAAGTTCATTCATGATTTGAGTCTCTGTATGTCTGTTATTGGTGTATAAGAATGCTTGTGATTTTTGCACATTGATTTTGTATCCTGAGACTTTGCTGAAGTTGCTTATCAGCTTGAGGAGATTTGGGGCTGAGATGATGGGGTTTTCTAAACAAACAATCATGTCATCTGCAAACAGGGACATTTTGACTTCTTCTTTTCCTAATTGAATACCCTTTATTTCTTTCTCTTGCCTAATTACCCTGGCCAGAACTTCCAACACTCTGTTGAATAGGAGTGGTGAGAGAGGGCATCCCTATCTTGTGCCAGTTTTCAAAGGGAATGCTTCCAGTTTTTGCCCATTCAGTATGATATTGGCTGTGGGTTTGTCATAAATAGCTCTTATTATTTAGAGATACGTTCCATCAATACCGAATTTATTGAGAGTTTTTTTAGCAGGAAGGGCTGTTGAATTTTGTCAAAGGCCTTTTCTGCATCTATTGAGATAATCATGTTGTTTTTGTCTTTGGTTCTGTATATATGCTGGATTACGTTTATTGATTTCTGTATGTTGAACCAGCCTTGCATCCCCAGGATGAAGCCAACTTGATCATGGTGGATAAGCTTTTTGATATGCTTATGGATTCGGTTTGCTAGTATTTTATTGAGGATTTTTGCATCAATGTTCATCAGGGATATTGGTCTATAATTCTCTTTTTTTTGTTGTGTCTCTGCCAGGCTTTGGTATCAGGATGATGTTGGCCTCATAAAATGAGTTAGGGAGGATTCCCTCTTTTTCTATTGATTGGAATAGTTTCAGAAGGAATGCTACCAGCTCCTCCTTGTACCTCTGGTAGAATTCAGCTGTGAATCCCTCTGGTCTTGTACCTTTTTTGGTTGGTAGGCTATTAATTATTGCCTCAATTTCAGAGCCTGCTATTGGTCTATTCAGGGATTCAACTTCTTCCTGATTTAGTCTTTGGGGAGGTTATGTGTCCAGGAATTTATGCATTTCTTCTAGGTTTTCTAGTTTATTTGCATAGAGGCATTTACAGTATTCTCTGATGGTAGTTTGTACTTCTGTGGGGTCAGTGGTGATATCCCCTTTATCATTTTTGATTGCGTCTATTTGATTCTTCTCTCTTTTCTTCTTTATTAGTCTTGCTAGCGGTCTATCAATTTTGTTGATCTTTCCAAAAAACCAGCTCCAGGATTCACTGATTTTTTGAAGGGTTTTTTGTGTCTCTGTCTCCTTCAGTTCTGCTATGATCTTAGTTATTTCTTGCCTTCTGCTAGCTTTTGAATGTGTTTGTTCTTGCTTCTCTAGTTCTTTTAATTGTGATGGTAGGGTGTCAGTTTTAGATCTTTCCTGCTTTTGCTTGTGGGCATTTAGTGCTATAAATTTCCCTCTACACACTGCTTTAAATGTGTCCCAGAGATTCTAGTATGTTGTATCTTTATTCCCATTGGTTTCAAAGAACATCTTTATTTCTGCCTTCGTTTCCTTATGTACCCAGTAGTCATTCAGGAGCAGGTTGTTCAGTTTCCATGTAGTTGAGTGGTTTTGATTGAGTTTCTTAGTCCTGGGTCTAGTTTGATTGCACTGTGGTCTGAGAGACAATTTGTTATGATTTCTGTTCTTTTACATTTGCTGAGGAGTGCTTTACTTCCAACTATATATCTGGGTGCTCCTTTATTGGGTGCATATATATTTAGGATAGTTAGCTCTTCCTGTTGAATTGATCGTTTTACCACTATGTAATGGCCTTCTTTGTCTCTTTTGATCTTTGGTGGTTTAAAGTCGGTTTTATCAGAGACTAGGATTGCAACCCCTGCCTTTTTTTGTTTTCTATTTGCTTGGTAGATCTTCCTCCACCCCTTTATTTTGAACCTGTGTGTGTCTCTGCATGTTAGATGGGTCTTCTAAATATAGCAAACTGATGGGTCTTGACTCTTTATGCAATTTGCCAGTCTCTGTCTTTTATGTGGATCATTTAGCCCATTTACATTTAAGGTTAATATTGTTATGTGTGGACTTGATCCTGTCATTATGATGTTAACTGGTTATTTTGCTCATTGGTTGATGCAGTTTCTTCCTAGCCTCGATGGTCTTTACATTTTGGCATGTTTTTGCAAGGGCTGGTACTGGTTGTTCATGTTTAGTGCTTCATTCAGGAGCTCTTGTAGGGCAGGCCTGGTGTTAACAAAATCTCTCAGCATTTGCTTGTCTGTAAAGGATTTCATTTCTCCTTCACTTATGAAACTTAGTTTGGCTGGATGTGAAATTCTGGTTTGCCAATTCTTTTCTTTAAGAATGTTGAATATTGGCCCCCACTCTGTTCTGGCTTGTAGAGTTTCTGCCAAGAGATCTGCTGTTATTCTGATGGGCTTCCCATTGTGTGTAATCCGACCTTTCTCTCTGGCTGCCCTTAACATGTTTTCCTTCATTTCAACTTTGGTGAATCTAACAATTATGTGTCTTGGAGTTGCTCTTCTTGAGGAGTATCTTTGTGGCCTTCTCTGTATTTCCTGAATTTGAATGTTGGCCTGTCTTGCTAGGTTGTGGAAGTTCTCCTGTATAACATCCTGCATGTTTTCCAACTTGGTTCCATTCTCCTCGTTACCTTTAGTCACACCAATCTGATGTAGATTTGGTCTTTTCACATAATCCCATATTTCTTGGAGACTTTTTTCATTCTTTTTACTCTTTTTTCTCTAAACTTCTCTTCTTGCTTCATTTCGTTCCATTGATCTTCAATCATTGATAGTCTTTCTTCCAGTTGATTGAGTCGGTTACTGAAGCTTGTGCATTTGTCACATAGTTCTCGTGTCATGGTTTTCATCTCTCTCAGGCCATTTATGGACTTCTCTGCATTGGTTATTCTAGTTATCCATGTGTCAAATCATTTTTCAAGGTTTTTAGTTTCTTTGCACTGGATTCATAGTTCTTCCTTTAGCTCTGAGAAGTTTGATTGACGGAAGCCTTCTTCTCTCAACTTGTCAAAGTCATTCTCTGTCCAGCTTTGTTCTGTTGCTGGCAAGGAGCTGTGTTCCTTTGGAGGGGGAGAGGCGCTCTGACTTTTTGAATTTTGAGCTTTTCTGCACTGCTTTTTCCCCATCTTTGTCTATTTATCTACCTTTGGTCTTTGATGCTGGTGACGTACAGATGGGATTTTGGTGTGGATGTCCTTTCTGTTTGTTAGTTTTCCTTCTAACAGTCTGGACCCTCAGTTGCTGGTCTGTTGGAGTTTGCTTGATCCACTCCAGTTAGACTACTCCCAGTTAGGCTCTCCCAGTTAGGTTACTTGGGGGTCAGGGACCCACTTGAGCAGGCAGTCTGTCCGTTCTCAGATCTCAACCTCCATGCTGGGAGAATCCTTACTCTCTTCAAAGCTGTCAGACAGGGACATTTACATCTGCAGAGGTTTCTGCTGCTTTTTGTTTAGCTATGCCCTGTCCCCAGAGGTAGAATCTACAGAGGCAAGCAGGCTTCCTTGAGCTGCGGTGGGCTCCACCCAGTTGGAGCTTCCAGGCCACTTTGTTTACCTACTTAAGCCTCAGCAATGGCGGGCACCCCTTCCCCAGCCTTGCTGCTTCCTTGCAGTTAGATCTCAGACTGCTGTGCTAGCAATGAGGGAGGCTCTGTGTGCATAGGACCCTCTGAGCAAGGCATGGGATATAATCTCCTGGTGTGCCATTTTCAGTGACCCTTGGTAAAGCGCAGTATTAGGGTGGGCATGACCCAATTTTCCAGGTATTGTGTGTCATGGTTTCCCTTGGCTAGGAAAAGGAATTCCCTTCCCCCTTGCACTTCCCGGGCAAGGCGATGCCTCACTGTGCTTTGCCTCTCGCTCGTTGGGCTGCACCCACTGTCCTACACCGACTGTGCGACATGCCCCAGTGAGATGAACCCAGTACCTCAGTTGGAAATGCAGAAATCACCTGTCTTCTGTGTCACTCATGTTGGGAGCTGGAGGCTGCTGTTCCTATTCGACCATCTTGGCACCCCCTCCTCTATATGTGTGCTGTTAATCTTTATAGTATTTAACAGTAGTGTTAACTATATTACACTGTGTGCAACAGATATCTAGAACTTTTTCATCTTTTGAAAATGAAACTCTATAAGCCATTAAACAACACCCAATTTGTTGCTCCCCCTTAACCCATGGTGACCATCATTCTACTTTCAGTCTCTTATGAATTTGACTATTCTAGGTATCTCATACGAGTGGATTCATGCAGTGTTTGTCTTTTTGTGACTGGCTTCTTCACTTAGCATAATATCTTCAAAGATAATCCATATTGTAGCATGCATCTGAATTGATAACACAGTGTTTTGGTTCAAACATCAAAAAATATTAAAATATATTGAATAAGCATCTTGATATGGTTTGTCTCTGTGTCCCCATCCAAATCTCATCTCAAATTGTAATCCCCATGTGTCGAGGGAGGGATTTGGTGGGAGGTGATTAGATCATGGGAGTGGTTTCCCCCATGCTATTCTTGTGATAATGAGAGAGTTCACATGAGATCTGATGGTTTCATAAGCAGCCGTTTTGCCTTCACGCTCACTGTCTCGCCTGCTGCCATGGTAGATGTGCCTTGATTCCCCTTTGCCTTCCTCCATGATTTTAAGTTTCCTGAAGCCTCCCCAGTCATGGGAAACTGTGAATCAGTTAATCTCTTTTTAAATAAATTACACAGTCTCAGGTATTTCTTTATAGCAGTGTGAAAAGAGAATTAATACTGATGTAGTGGGACACTGTAATAAAGATAAACTGAAAACATAGAAGCAACTTCGGTACTGGGTAACAGGCAGAGTTTGGAACAATTCGAGAGCTCAGAAGAAGACAGAAAGATGTGCAAAACTTTGGAGCTTCCTAGAGACTTGTTGAATCATTTAACCAAAATGCTGATAGTTATGTGGCCAATGAAGTCCAGGCTGAGGTGTTCTCATATGGAGATGAGGAATTTTTTGGGAACTGGAGCAAAGGTGACTCTTGCTAGGCTTTAGCAAAGACACTGGCAGGATTCTGTTCCTGCCTTAGAGATTTGTGCAACTTTTAACTTGAAAGGATGATTTAGTGTATCTGGTGGAAGAAATGTCTAAGCAGCAAAGCATTCAAGAGGTGACCTGGATAATTCTGAAAGCATTCAGGTGTATGTGCTCACAAACAGGTGGTTTGATATTGGAACTTATATATAAAAAGGAAGCAGAACATAAAAGTTCAGAAAATTTGCAACCTGACCATGTGGTAGAAAAGGAAAACCTATTTTCTGGGGAGGAAGTCAAGCTAGTTACACAAATTTGCATAAGTAATGAGCTGACTATTGATATCCAAGACATTGGGGAAAATGTCCCCAGGGCAGGTTAGAGACCTTCACAGCAGCCCTTCCCATCACAGTCCCAGAGGCCTAGGAGGAAAAAATGTTTCTGTGGGCTGGGTCCAGGGCTTTGGTTCTCTGTGCAGTCTTGAGACTGCTTCTCAGGCACTCCAGCTCCAGCCATGACTAAAAGACATCAAGGTACAGCTTGCGCCGTGAATTCTGAGGGTGCAAGCCCCAAGCCTTGGTGCCTTCCCTGTGGTGTCAGGTCTGCAGGTGTGCAGAGGACAAAAGTTGAGCTTTGGGAACATCTGCCTAAATTTCAGAGGATGTGTAGAAATCCCTGGATGTCCATGCATAAGTCTGCTGCAGAGGCAAAGCCCTCATGAAGAACCTCTGCTAGGGTAGTGCAGAAGAGAAATGTTGAGTTGGAGCCTCCACACAGGGTCCCCACTGTGGCACTGCCTAGTGGAGTTGTGAGAAAAGGGCCACCATCCTCCAGACCCCAGAAATTTAGATCCACTGATGGCTTGCACCGTGCACTTGGAAAAGCTGCAAGCACTCAATGCCAGCCTGTGAAAGCAGCCGCAGGGACTATACCCTGTAAAATCAGAGGGACAGAGCTGTCCAAGGCTGTGGGAGCCCACATCTTGCATCAGCATGCCCTGGATGTAAGACATGGCGTTAAAGGAGATTATTTTGGAGCTTTAAAATTTAATGAGTGCCTTGCTGGGTTTCAGACTTGCATGGGGCTGTGTCCCCTTTGTTTTGGCCAATTTCTCCCTTTTGGAATGGGAACATTTACCCAATACATGTGCCCTCATTGTATCTTAGAAGCAACTAACTTGTTTTTGATTTTAGAGGCTCATAGGTAGAAGGAACTTGCCTTGTCTCAGGTGAGACTTTGGACTTGGAATTTTGGATTAATGCTGGAATGAGTTAAGACTTTGGCAGACTGTTGGGAAGGATGAATAGTTTTGAAATGTGAAAAGGACATGGGATTTGGGAGTGGTCAGGGGTAGAATAATATGGTTTGGCTCAACTCTTGTAATTCCTACATGTCAAAGGAGATATCTGGTGGGAGGTGATTAGATCGTGGGGGTGGTTTCCCCCATGCTGTTCTCGTGACAGTGTGTAAGTTCTCATGAGGTCTGATGGTTTTATAAGTGGCAGTTTTCTTTGGCCTTTCACTCTCTCACCTGCCCCCACATAAGACGTGCCTTGCCTTCCTTTTGCCTTCTGCCATGATTATGTTTCCTGAGACCTCACCAGCCATGTAGTCTGTGAGTCAATTAAAACTCTTTTCTTTATAAATTACCCAGTCTCAGGTATTTCTTTATAGCAGTGTGAAAACAGACTAATACATATCTCTTTTATCTCTGTCCTCCATCCCTCATTTCTCATTCACAATAGATAATCCCTCTTATTTTCCATTTATTGTCTAGATAATTTCTATGCACATGCAATCTAAGGTAAATATATATATTTTTTCTTTTTAAAATTTTATTTATTTTTTCCAGCTTTATTGAGGTAAAATTGAGAAATATAATTGTATAAATGTACCTTGTATGATGTGATGTTTTCATATATACAGTGTGAAATGATTACCACAATTAAGCTAATTAACATATCCATCACCTCACATAGTTATCATTTTGTGTGCATGTGGTGAGAACTTTTAAGTTGTACTCTCTTAGCTGTTTTGAAGTATGCAATTATATTCTGTTTTTCTTTTCTTTGTTATACAAATACTATGTTTGACACTGAGTTATCAAATTTCTGAGTTTTTGTTATTCTGATAGATGAAAAGTTCATCCAAGTATTGTTTGAATTTGTATTTCTCTCATAGTGAAAGAGGCAAAACATAAATATTTAAGAGCCATTTGTGTTTCTTTTTCTACGAACTTGTAATTCTTATCCTTTGGCTGTTTTTGTATTGAGTTGATCTTTTACCAATCAATTGAGAGGAAATTTTTAGTTATTAGGGAAGAGTTTTCTGTCTCTGGTAGTTTTAATTTTTTTTCCAGATTATCATTTTTCTTTTAACTTTGCTTATGATTGTTTTGATATTTAGGGTTGTTTTTTGTAGCTAAATATACTGATCATTTCTTTTATGGTTTTAAGATTAAAATACAGTTTAACAGTCTTCAATTCTGAGGTTGTAAGTAATTTCTCCTAAGCAATTTTTTTTTTTTTAAGATTGATCCGTTTGGAATGTATACTGATGAATATTATGAGGTAACAATCTATTTTTTTCCCAGGTAGCTGTACAATTATTCCCAATTTATTGAGTAGTTCTTGTTTTTCTCACTGATCTCAGAATTTATAACAGCAAACATTATTTTTCTTGCTCTCAAGACTGTCACTTGCAGTTCTCTAGTGCTAAGTGGAACTAGAAGGGCTTGGTTCTAAGTTCACAACCTAGAACTTGAATTAGGTTCAGATCTGTTCCAGTTGTTTTCTAATTCTCCTTTTGTATCAGCTGATACCTGGGACATTTTCTTCTAATAAATCATAAGCGCAGATGGGGACAAGCTGAACTACACAGCATGTTTTTAATGCCTCTGCTTATGCCATGTTCACTAACATAGTCTTGGCCAAAACAAGTCACATGACAAAGTCAACATCAACAAGACAAGAAAATTTACTCTTTTTTGTGGGAGGTGTTACAAAGGCACATGACAGAAATACAGATGTATAATTTAATTCAGATAAGGAGGCTAGAATTGGTGACAAATAATCAACATGCCATAGTTGGTTTTGCTTTTATATCCAATCTAAACATCTTTTTTTAATAGATGTGTTTACCATTTTATGTTTACTAATGTTACTGATTTATTGGTCTTAGATTTGTCACATTACTTTATTGTGTCTTCCCTAATAATAGTTTTTCTAATAATTTTCCTTTTGCACATAGTGTTCTAAAGAACTATTAAAAGTTGAGATTTTATTTTCCATGCAAGCTAACAATGTAGCCTGCCACAGTTTCATGGATGCTGACAAAAGACATGAGAATCCTTAGTCAAAGACAAAGGAGAGTTTATTACTCATGGTGATATAATTAGAGTATCAACATTTGTGCCAGCTCTGTGACGCCCAATTCCCAGAGGGTGATATCAAGGGAGCCAGATACCTGCACACATGGCAGAATGCATGATAGGCAGGGAATCCTGAACTTTGGGGACCTGAGTCTTTCATAATTCCTGCCTGACTTTGGAGCTGGAGGGAGATATTATCAAACATCCATGAAAATGTAGTCTGGAGCAAGGTCAGTCAGTGCTTTTTCTTGGAGGACATGCAGAAACACATGAAACAAAAGACCCATGGAAAACTGTATACAAACAACTTGCCTACTTGCTTTTTTAAAAAGAGTATATGGTTATTTTAATACTTAGGAATATTTACGTTTTTTTCTAGTGATTTCTTTTGGATTTGGAATTTTTTGTAACATATTACTCTCTCATTTCTTCAGATAATCTCTCTTTACTACTATAAGGAATCTTAAAATAAGAGGTTTCCTCTTCCTTTCTGTTCTTCCTGTTCTCCTCTACACCATGATTTTAACAAACAGTATTATCTTCTTAATGTTTACCTTTGTAATATTAAATATACATGATTTTTCTCAGCTTTAAATGATGTTCTTTAACTTCATGTCAAATATATTGTAGGCAAGGCAATATATATGTTTGCATTTCCTCTATTCTTTCCATTTTTTCACTTTTATGGTGGTTATACTGTTTTTTTCCCCTATATTTTCAGAGTGTATCAATTTTACATCTGACATTTTCTTCTGATCCCCATACTTGTTTTGCTTTTAATTTTTCTGTCCAATATATTCAGCTCCCACTACCAAACCTTTTACCACAATTTTCTGTTATGTCTGGTTTGATTGAAGTTTGAGCTCCAGAATTTTCCTCAAGAAAAATGCACAGAAACAATATTTTGGAGTTCCCGAATGTTTAAAACTGTTTTTCTTCAGTTTTCATACTTGGATAATCATTTAGATGAACATAAAATTCATCTTATAAAATGTTGCAACATTATCTTTTGGCACTGGTGATTGTTGTGAAGAAATCCAGTGAAAGTCTAATTTTCACCCCCCCCCCCCATTATAGTTGACCTATTTTTTTCGACTGATTTATTACAGAATTTTTTCTTCATCTTTGCAGTTCAGAATTTCATTAGGGTGTATCTTTTGCTGACTCTTCTGGGACCATTTTCTCTGATGCATGGCAAGTGTTGTCAAAAAGTCTTCTTTTTGGTTAGAGTAAATTTCCTGAATTAAATAGTTGTGGCCGAGTGTGGTGGCTCACGCCTTTAATCCTAGCACTTTGGGAGGCCGAGGCAGACAGATTACCTGAGCTCAAGAGTCCGAGACCAGCCTTGGCAACACAGTGAAAACCCACCTCTACTAAAACACAAAAAAATTAGCCAGGCGTAGAGGCGTCCGCCTGTATTCCCAGCTACTCGGGAGGCTGAGGCAGGACAATTGCTTGAACCCTGAAGACGAGGTTGCAGTGAGGCGAGATCGCGCCACTGCACTCCAGTCTGGGCAACAGAGAGAGACTCTGTCTCAAAAAAAAAAAAAAAAAAAAAAAAAAAGTTGTTCTACTTGTTGCATTTTAAAATCTTCTAAAAAATAGTTTTTTGTTTCTAATCTTTATGTAATTTACTATTTTTATTTTCTATGTACTTTGTTGTACATTCTGAAGACCCTTAAGTCACCCAGTTTCATCTTCATGTTGGCGATTCTTTTAAAATTCTGTTATTTTCTGAGTTCCATCATTTTATATTTTATATCCTCCTGCTGTTTTTCTCTTTCCTGAATTCTTGTATTTCTCTTTTGCATTCTGATTTCATAAAGGAGATTTCTTTGTTTTTTAATTTATAAGGAAATATTTGTTTGTTTTTTATCTGTTCTATGGCATTTTTTTTTCTAGTAAATTTTATGTCCCTGAAAACCACCATTCTATTCTGTTTCTATGAGTTTGACTATTTTAGATAAACACAGAATCACATAGTATTTGTCCTATAACCCGTTTATTTTACTTGGCATAATATTCTCCAAGTTAATTTATCTTGGCACCTATGGCAGGATTTCCTTCATTTTTAAGGCTGAATAATATTTCATTGTATGTATACACCACATTTTCTTTATCCATTTGTCCATTAATACATATTTAAGTTATTTCCATATCTTGACTATTGTGAATAATGGTACAATGAAGAAGGGAGTGCAAATAACTCTTTGAAATTCTGATTTCAATTATTTTGGATGCATGCCAATAAATGGGGTTGCTGGATCATATAGTCATTCTATTTTTAATTTGTTGAGGAATATCCATGTTAATTTCTACAGTACTATTTGACATTTTCACCAACAGTGTACAAGGGTTCCAATCTCTCCACATCTAGGTCAATACATGATATCTCTTAGGGTTTTTGGTTTTTTGACAATAATGATTTTACTAGGTGTGAGGTAACATCTCATTGTGGTTTTGATTAAGTTAGATATTGAGCATCTTTTCCTTTATCTGTTAGATTATGTTTTGTTAATGACACAATTTCTATCTTGGGTGCTATCCAGAACCTAGTTAATGCTATTATCCTGAATGACTTGGTGATTTTGTTCATATGCAGGATGTTATATCCAGTGTATGCAAAGGAAAAAAGAAGATATTCCTGCTGGTAACATATTGTTTGTATACTTTGACAGCAGTAATAATGGTAATTGAATTGGGCATTTTAGCTTTCAGTTCACTTGCCACTGCACTTATTAAGGGGGATTCATACATGTACATTTATTAGGATTTTTTTTTCTTTTCTCCATAGATGCATTATTATCTACAACAGTGGCAATATATCTTTAATGAAATAAATAGAACATTTATGTCTCTGTCCTCTGAGATCTTAAAGTCATTTGCTTTCTTATGTAAACATTTGCTCCTCAGTGGCCTACTCTATCATGCAGTCTATCTGCCCAGTTCCTAAATTGCTTCTACCTTATGTATTTATTACCTTATACATGCTCCTTTGATTTGGAGCATCTGTTTGTTACCCCCAGTGGTTTTGTTTTTATTCTAAAGCACTCTAAATATTAACAGCAGGGACTTTATTCTCGGTTTACTCCTTTATCACATTTTGCTGATTTTACAGTAACCAGCCAAAGGAAGACATTGCCCTGGTTGAATTGGGTTAATTTCACTGCACTGACTATTTTTAGATATATATTCTTTGTGCTTTCGCTAGAACTCCTCATACTTCATGATATCTTAACTACAAAATCATCCAACCATGAAAACAAACACACAAGAAACAGAAATGAAACAGTCACAAAAAAGCATAAACTGTTAGCATTGATCCATGAAGGATGACTGATATATTCCTTCAATTGCTATTAAGTGTGTGTTCTCCCAGGCTCAAACTACATCATCTAGGGGCACAAGTTTACTAAAATTATTTTCTCTCTGGGGATCATAAGATATTGGCAACATATTACTAAAATTATGTAAAATAATTATATCAAAAAGGCAGGATTTTGGGACATTATAGGAAGTCAATGAATGTCTGGGATACGTATTACTTTTTCATTTTCTAGTAGCTGTGAACAAATAATTTATATGAATTGTGCATTTATAACTATGAATAAGGCAGTCATTTTGGATAATAGTAATAATAATAGTAATAATACCACTTATATACTGATCATGGGCTGGACAGTGTGCTAAATACTTCAACGTATATGATCTCTTTTGAACTTCTCTATAGCTTCATAAAGTACTTCTGTTATTTCTTGTACTTAACCCTAAGATAATTTTTTCCCATAGATCTCAAACAAAGATACTCACTGACATAGCAAATAATGCCCTGAAAACATTCCTGTTTTGTCTGTGTAGTAGGGACTGACCTATTATTTTGCATCCGGCCCTCAGAAAAAAAATGAAGATAAGTTAAACTTTATTTCTTCTATTCTTCAGAATTTTGTTATTCTTAAGAATTGAGGTGATTCTGGGATAATCCTCAAAGTGTTTTTCTGTGCTATTAAGAGTTTCCTATTCCTTTCCCAAATTTAGGAAGGTTAGTCAAGAAGATTCTTAAATACTATGAGGAGATAACCCACTTGCTAGTAAGTGTCGCTACATTTGTGATGAAAAAGAGAATTCTGGGAAAGGTGATTCAGCCATTTTCTTGTCCACTGTAATGTCTCAGACCATGCCTGCAGACCTGTATCTTTTGAAGTACACTTTTATATAAGTAGTGTGTAGGATCCGGCCAGGGCAAGAGTCATTTCTGTACCTCTACTAAAATCAGTTACAATTAATCAACCTTAGATTTATTGAGCTCAGAGTATTCAGTTTAACAAATAAATACATTGAACAATGATTATGGGAAAAACACTATAGTAAATTAAATAATTCAGGGCATAAGGAAAAAATGAGTGCTATTCCTTGAAGAAACTGATTTTATATATTGGGGATAACAAATGCACAAGTACATTCAGGTAGCTGTTTTTGGATTGTATTCAGATACTTTAATGTACTCTGCATTAGTTAGTCTGGTGAGATCTTACCCTGTTAGTACTGGCCAGTTGAATTGATTTTATATTTGTTCCAGATTCAATATCTGGCCCACCATCTTTGTGGAACATCCTGCTCCTTTAAGACATATAAAATGTATATAATAACTCAACTTTTTCCTAGAAATAAATTCCTAAGCATGAAATAACAAATATTTCATTAAGAATATTTACTCAGGCCAGGCATGGTGGCTCAGGCCTGTAATCCCAGCACTTTGGGAGACCAAGGCAGGCGGATCACTTGAGGTCAGGAGTTCAAGAGCAGCCTGGCCAACATGGTGAAATCCCATCTCTACTAAAAATACAAAACTTAGCCACGTGTGGTGGCGCATGCCTGTAATCCTGGCTACTCGCGAGGTTGAGGAAGGAGGATGGCTTGCGCACACCTGTAATACTGGCTATTCAGGAGGTTGAGGCAGGAGAATGGTTTGAACTCAGGAAGCGGAGGTTGCAGTGAGCCATGATCATGCCACTGCACTCCAGCCTGGGCAACAGAGTGAGACTCCATCTCAGAAAAGAAAAGGAAAAAAAACCAAATATATATATTTTTTTTTTTTATATATATATATATTTTCTACTCAAATATATACCTTGAGTGTATCTATACATTTGAGTAAATATTTGTTCTGAAACTTTGCATATGGCTGTGTGTGTTTACATATAGGAAGGTACATGTTTAAGGGTCATTGAGAGAGATCTCAACCCAGGGGTAGGAATTGGAGCACAGGAAAATTGCCTTGTTGAAGAATTGTAAAACAATCCAGCCAGAATGTTTGAGTCTCTGAAATTTTCAAAAGAGAGGATAACACAATAATGTGACTTCTTTTTATTTCGTTATTATCTGCTTATTCTCCAAATGAGATGTTTGGGAATTATCACTATGATTTAATACAGGGTGATCTGAGCAATTTTGTGTGATTATAACAAACTTCTCAGCCATTTATTTAGTAAGTTACTCTCAGTAACTGCTAACTGAAATAACATTTTGCCTTCGTGTTCTTTTTTCATGTGTGTTTTACATAGAAAAGCTTTCTACGTATTTTCAGGGGAATGGAAAAGATTGCTGTGTATGATAGCAGTGGGATAGAAAATTAATCCACTAGATTCTATTATTTCATTTTCTGTCTCTTAAAGTTATGGTTTAAACATTTCCTTTATATTCAGTAGCCTTTCTATTCAGTGGAAGACAAATTGGAAGTGGGAATGAATGCTGTTTTCTAGAATTACTGAATATATTCATATAGATTTATTTCTGAGGAACCTACAAGTGATGGCATGGAAAGTACAAATTACTTTTTGTTAACCACTTTTAAAGCCTTTTTTCTCCATGAAATGTTTTTGTCTTTTTTTTAGATTCAAAAGATTCTGTAGGGAAGATTGTAATTCTGTTTGCTGGAGAATATAGAGTAGGCAGAGCTCTGTGGTTTATCGTGAATGTGAATGTGTGTATGGAAAAGGGCAAACATTTAAAAATTATTTTATATAGGAATGTATATAACACCATCAAATTGCTATCTGAGATATATTGGTTTTCTCCTTTTAATCTCTGAGAACAGATTGCTTTTTCTGTATTCTATAACTTAGAATATATTAGACTTGTGGCCCTTGGCCATTTCTAAAAACTGGGGATTCAGAATAGACTCTGAAAAGATTCATAGGCTACTGTATGCTGATCAGTAAGTCAATCTTCAGTGACTGCTAGATGTTAATCAATGTGCAATGTTAGACAGCTTGGCAAGAAAACAATCAAGAAGGAAAAAAACGGGGAACAAATACTAAAAACATGCAGCATATAATGTTGTCATGGCCTTTGATGTCAGAGAGTCTAACGTTAGCTGAAGTTAAGGGCTGAGTGAAGTATAGGGCTAAGAATTAAGGATTCATGAACTTAACCCTAAATTTCTTTTGGTGATAAAAGTCTGATATGCTTAATCTTAGTCTAGTTATAGAATTTTTATGTTAAAATAGGTAATCTAACAAAAATGACTTTTTTCAAGATAAGGAAATTAAGATCCAAATGGCTATTTTTGTCAAGTTAACATAGCTACTTAGTAATAAATCCTTGGTTTATAAAAGCATGTTTTCAGACACCTGGTGCATGCACTTACCATGGATTCAGGCACTGAAAGTTGGATTTTTTGCCTGAATTTTACCTGACTGTAATTAATAGACACAATAATCATGTATAATATGTGAGATAAACTGATTTATAGTTTATCTAAATTATGGTTTTCCAGATTAGGTTATATTGGCTATTAGTTTCTTTCAGTGTCTATTCCAATTCTTAGCTAGCATTTAGTTTTGTTAGGCTTCTGTATTCTATCTTTATACACATATATATATATATATATATATATTTTTTTTTTTTTTTTTTTTTTTTGAGACAGAGCCTCACCCTGTCACCCAGGCTTGAGTGCAATGGTGCGATCTCAGCTCCCTGCAACCTCCCCCTCCCAGGTTCAAACAATTCTCCTGCCTCAGACTCCCTATGAGTAGCTGGGATTACAGGTGCCCACCACCACGCCCAGCTAATTTTTGTATTTTTAGTAAAGACAAGGTTTCACCACGTTGGCCAGGCTGGTCTCGAACTCCCGACCTCAGGTGATCAGCACGCCTCAGCCTCCCAAAGTGCTGGGATTACAGGTGTGAGCCACCACGCCCAGCTATCTTTATATTCTTTTATTGTCTGCATCTCTTTTCTTTTCTTAATCTAGGCAATCTCATTCTTCCTTGGCAGCTGTAAGGAATGTAAGAAAAGTTTCATGGCTGCGAGGATTGCTGCAAAGCCATTTCAACTCCAAAGTATTGCTTAGGGAGTTACTGCCTCGTACTCCTAGTCTAAGAAATTTGTAAAGATACCAATGGGCAGAGAAGAAGTAACATGAATCATGATACAGATGTTCCTTGACTTATGAGCAGGTTACATGCCAATGAACCCATTTTAAGTTGAAAATATCATAAGTTGAAAATATACTTATTACCCCTTAACTATCAAGCATCATAGCTTAGCCTAGCCTACCTTAAATGTGTTCAGAACACTCACATTAGCCTATAGTTGGGCAAAATAACCTAACACAAAGCCTATTTTATAATAAAGTGGTAATATCTCATATAATTTATTGAATACAGTAATGGAAGTGAAAAACAGATTGGTTGTATGTGGACTCTAAGTATGATTTCTGCTAAATGTATATTGCTTTTGCACCATTTGTAAAGACAAAATTTGTAAATCATATCATCATATGTTGGGAACCATGTGTAGTTCTAATTTATTTACACTGACTGGCTACTGGGTTAGTGGCAGAATGGACAGGTCCGCATCCCTGAGATATTCAAAATAATCATAGCTGGATTTACATATTTTTACAAATACAAATCACTCAGTTTTTCTTTTTTCCTCTTTTGACTCCATAAGTTACCCCCAACCCACTCCCCACTACTCCCTGAGCTCCAGCCTAGGAACATTATGTACCACTTCCTGGATAGTACTCAAAGTGACATTATGTACCACTTCCTGGATAGTACTCAAAGTACTACTTATTTTGTGCCATTATTACACTTAGAATCTACTTTTCTGTACTGTTTTGTCATTATAACATGGGAACAGGTTTGGAGTCCTCAGCTATCTTGTTGGAGAACTGTGCAGTCTTTTCCCGGTGATAATTCTAATTCTCCGTTGTTTCCTTCCAAATGTGGAAACAGTAATTTTCTTCTGTAGTCTTAATTGTGCAAAACAAATAAACAAAAACTCCAAGCTATTTAATCTTTTTTTGCAGACATCAATTAGCATAAAATTAGCCTATCTATTTGCGAGTGTCTTTGTTCTTTGGTTCTATTTTTGATACAAGATTGTTCTTCCTCAGATGATTAAATCTACTTATTTCTAAGATATTGTTCGAATTTGAACTGATCTACATGCTCTATTTACCCCTCATCATATTACCTCCTAAGTTTTCTAAATAGCTTTTGCCTTATAATTTATGTTTCTGGACTTCTCTAGAATTCAAGGCAATTTCACCTATTTATGCCTTTTGAAATGTAAGATATTGGCGAATCAAACCCAAATATTATACTGGGTTGGTCTCCAAGTCACAGGAAATAATGAGAAATGTTAGACTTAACTTTCAAAGCCTTTGTTATCTCCAGAAGGCTGAGTTTAGGGTAGGGCTTTTCTATCAAATTGTAACTTCCTGGAGATTATGATCAACTCGTCTTTAGTAACATATCTGGATGATCTGAGTTGTGAACAGGTACATTTTGTGTACGTGGTCAATTTGTAGCCCAGCACAGACAATTTACCTTTGAATTATGAGCATTTAACTTCATTCAGTGTAGAAATCTATTTATTTCATGAGGACAAGGCAAAATTTTAAATATGAAAGAAGGGAATAAACCTTCTTAAGCAGGACATAGACCATATCTACCATGTGTTATGAAGTCTAAGAATGGGAAATAAACTGCAAAAGAAAAGTTGAAAGAATGGTAAACCACACAGTGATACATATTTAAGCAAAGGTAGTAGAAGAAAATGTGAAGTAGATTTATATGTGTATAGGTGATTTGGGAAAATAAAGAAAAACAATGTGAGGTATATACTGAAGTTATTAATAGTAAAGTTAACTGGAGCCTAAGGTGAGAGAAAGTGCATGTTCCTGTACCATGAAATAGTGACAAGGATAATGTTTTGCTGTTATATATGCCATTACTTTCTTTGAACGTGCCTGTCGTGTTTTATCTAGTGATAAATTATACAATATTACCTTCATAAACATCATATGAACTGTGGGGAGCCTCTTTTCTCTAATTATTTGGCAAAATAAACAACTTTACAAGCTCTAAAATAACTGTTGTTTCTTTTAATTCCATGGTTTTAATTGTTGAATTGTAAGCACAAGGTAGAGATGATATATTTGTTTAATTAAGAAAGTCTGATGTTTGTGAGAAAATAAGAAAATGTATAGCAGTGGCATACGAGTCAATACCAAAGGCTAAGTTTTTCATGACTGAATTGTCTTTGCACATACCATTAAAAACCATTCATTTATCACTTCTTATTTAAGGGAGATAGTTTAAGACACTTTGTAAGTTTTATAAAGTTATAGTTTACATAGTATCCATCTGACCCTAATAAATTTGACTTTCAAATAATGTTTGGTTGTATAATTTGTCAACAACTTAATTTTTATTTTTCAGCTTTGAATCCATTTTAGTATTTGGTATTATCTGAATGTTTATATTCCCCAAAACTCACATGTTGAAATCCTCATCCTCAAGGTGATGTATTAGGAGGCGGGGTCTTTAGGAGGTGATTAGGTAATAGAGCCAGAACTCTCATGAATGGGACTAGTGCCCTTATAAAAGAGGCTTGAGAGAGACTCCCTCACTCTTTCCACTATGTGTAGTTAGTGTGAGAGGACAGCTGTCATGGGGAAGTGGGCCCTTGCCAGACATCAAATCTGCTAGCCCCTTGATCTTAAACTTGCCAACATTTAGAACTGTGAGAAATACATTTTTGCTGTTTATAAACTACTCAGTTTATGACGTTTTGTTATAGTAACCAAATGGACTAAATTCATAAAATAAATTCAATTAAAGAACAAATAAGAAATCATGAACATAGGAGTGAGAACAAATTGTCACCATTTGATAGAAAGACAAGAGAACTGAAATGGGAGTCAAATTATGTAAATTCTGGTTCCAGACTGACATTCATTATGTGTCCTTTATCTCCCTGGACCCCAATATCCTTCCGTTATAAATTAAAACATACAGATTAGAAGATTTGTAGGACATAAACTGGATAGTGGTTTAACAAATGAACTTCTTCCTTCTAGTCATACAGCCTCTTTTGCATTTAGAGGTGTCCATGTGACTGAATTATGGCCAATAAAATCTGGTATAAGTAACATACACCACTTTCAGTTCTGCCCCTTAAAAATTCCCACAGGCAAATATGTCTTCCTTTCTCTATTTGCTGAACAGAGAAGACTATAAAGCTGAGGGTCACAAAGCAGCTTTTGCTGACCTGGATGGCTATTGACTGAGTAAAAAAGAAAGTTTTATTGTATGAAGCCACGGAAAATTTGAGATTATTAGAGCAATTATCCTGTGTCACCAATCTGATGGACAAGTATTCTTTTAGTTTTAAATTCTGTAATTTGCCAAAAATCTTTGAGTGAGATAAAAAAAAAAAAGTGTAGAAAAAATTGTCAAAATTGCTGTCCTTGCCTCAAATCTTGTTCCTCTCTAATTTATTCTCCTTTGCAGTAATTGGAACACTCTGAAAGAAAGTGACCAATAGAATACAATGGAAGAGATGGGATGTGATTTTTAAGGTTAGATCATAAAAGACAGTGAAGTCCCCACCTTGATCTCTTAGATTACTTGCTCTGGAGAAAACCAGCCACCAGGTCATGAGGACATTCAAACAGTTCCTGGAGAGGCCCAAGTGGACAGGAACCAACTTACCAGCACTAACTTTCTAGTCACATAGCCATGTGATGAGTGGATCCTACTACCCCGGTCAAGCTTTCATAATTGCAGTCCTCATCAACATCTGACTACAACCTCATGAGAGACCCTAAGCTGCTGTGTGTCAGAATTCCTGATTCACAGAAGCTGCAATATTTAATTAATAATCTTTGGGGACTGTTTAACTTTTATTATGAGGAAATTCAAACATACACAAAATAGAGAGATTTATGTATGACCCTTCATATACTCATTGGTTAGTTTGAACAATTGTTAATATTTTGCTGTTTTTTTCTACATAGTTACATGCAATTATCAAATTTAATGGAATTAACAATAGTTCTTTACTATCAACAAACTTCATATACCAAGTTTCACATGTTGTATTTGATTTACATTTCTTGAGTTTTTTTTATTCTCTAACATTTTCCCCATCCCCTTTTTTGCCTTTGATCAATTATAGGTACCAGGTTATATGTCAGATAGAACAGTGTTTGTTACTTTTAATATTTGAAATATGAATTATTCAGGGATCTTATTAAAATGTAGATTATTCTTCAGTAGGTTTGGGAAAGGCCGTGACATTGTATGTTTCCAATAAACTGCCAGATGACACTTGTTTTAATGGTCTGAAGACCACACTTTGAATAACAGTGTTTTATAACCCACTCCAGATGTCATGAATCAGAATCTACGTTTTCCCAAGATTCCTAGTTGATTCATATGCATATCAAAATTTGAGAAGCATTGCTATTAAATGAGAAAGCAGGACCATATATAGTAAGGAAATTATAATTATTTTTACCTTTTCTTAGTCCCTTAAGAGAAGGTTGTGATTTGCCTTTTGTTTATAGTCAGTTTCTGTTCTGATTGGTCAATCTGCTTTTTTAATTGCCTGAAACCCATGTCATCCTGGTTAAGTATTTTGAATACTTCTGTTATTTTATATATATATATATACATATATATATAAAATTATATATATATAATTATATATATATAAAATTTTAATAGATTGCCAGATAGACATTTACAAGTAACTGAAACTCATAATGAACAATTTTTTTTTCTTGTTGGCAGCTGGTTTTATTATATCTGCTTTTTTTCTAAATACAAATAGACTAATATGTGTTAGTATTAAATCATCATCAGATAATTAATAAGCATCTCCTGGTTTACACAATTATCTCCTAATACTTGCTATAATTCCCTTTCATCAGCCAGTGCTTATAGATAGGCTTTAATTTCCTCAAAACGTTAGAAGAGAATGTCAACTAATGATGAGAAATGTGATTGCATCTCTCTGTGCTCAACACTCACGCAAGTACTGAGTGTTCAGAATTCTCAGTGTTCAGAATTTTTAAATATCAGAAATAAAGACAAGACGTATCATGGACTACAATAGTGATATTTGTTGAAAAATAGAGTAATTTTTGACATTATCATAATAAGAACTAGGTAAATCTAAAGATACCTTGATAGTAACAGCAAAGAGAGAATCTTAAGTCTTGTGGAGTATTTAAAACAGATATATTGTTATTTTAAAGCAGAGAATATTTAAAAATAACTAAATTCAAATATATTTATCTTATTTATATTGTTTGAATTTCTTTGTTATAGGTATTTTTTCTTTCCTTTTTAGAGAAATTCACTTTTTAAAAATCATATTTTTTCCTGATTTTACATGCTATTACATTTACATATGTCTGTAACCAGCATGTGCAGTTTGTGTGTCTGTGTGTTTTAAAACTTTATTTAGATGATATCATACTTGTAGGCATCATTATGAGACATGTATTTTCTATATTTAATATTATGTTTCTGAGAAGTCTCCACATTGTTCCATACTCAGGAATCATATACATGCTCTACATTAAAGGAGAAAGGTCTGAAAAAGCTTAATGTACCATTTTCAACAACCAACTTGACTGTTTTAGTCTGAAAGAGAAAATTTCAAATATTAAATTTTAGACATTAGGTAAGATGTCAATTAGGGAAGGTTGGGGGACACATTAGAAATCATTCAAGTAAACTTACTCGTTAGGCAGGTTTTGGGGTCTTTTTGATGTGACATTATTAAATTGGGGTGAAAATATACTTATGACAAATATGTTTTACCTAAGAGTGTGACTTAGGTTAATACACTTTATCATGTTTTATACTGTATATTTCTTGCCCTCCCTTCTATTTTTCATTTTTTGTTGTGTTAAAACTTTAATTTACTATTTATTGTGCTTACAAAATATATCTAATCCTAAATCCCAGGGAATGTATTTTGATCAGTACAGGGAACAATACTGTGACACGTTTATGGATTAATATCATGAAATAATAAAAATTTACTAGATGAAATACACAAAACAGTTGAATAGATTTTGCTCAATCTTTCTTACAATATCACCAAGAGACCAGTTGAAAAATAACAGCACTAAAGTATTTTTTTTTAAGAAAATTTATAATAATTGAAAACAGAACTTTAAGATGAAGTTGCCAGCACAATCTTATGGCATCATCCCTAGGCACTGTCAGTAAGATTGAAATTTTTGATCTCCATTATTATTTTTGACATAGTACCTTCACAGACAGAGCACAGGTAAATAATGTTCTGTTATGAATTCAGTTCATAGTGCCAGTATCTTGAAAGGCACTGTGCACCAGTGCTTCCTATCATATATCAACAGGGGATTACTAGTCTCAGCTCTTCTCATTTTGCTCTGCAAACTCTGGTGTTTATCTTAATCTTTTCTCTTTTTCCTTACCAACATATCTTTTTTGTATCATTCAGGCAATTTTGCCTAGATATCTTCTTTGGGGATTACAATTTCTTTTGTATATCCTGGGATCTCTTCTAATAACTAGTGGAAAGGAATTAGGGATTTCAACATTGTTGATTTGTGTGTGTGTACTAGTCCAATCTAGCAGCAGTTTTTTCATATTCCTAATAAACACAGGAAGAAATTCAGCTTCCCCAATTGCTTGATCACTTTCCAGATTATTGACTCCCAGTAATCAATAACTGGTAAATGAGTTAACTGAGAAAGAAACATCATACTACTTTTTATTTTTGAGGAGGAGGGACCATTAAAAATCAATAAAAATCAATTAAAGTTTTTCTAAATAAAACAGAAAAATTCCTACTAACCATTAAGAAAAGCAAAGTGGAATTCAAATTTGTCTGATAGAGACATAATTATCTTTTATATCATGAGCATCATGTTAAGTTTGTTTATTTTTATGCTGCAAGGATTAAAAATTTAACTATAAAATAAAACTAAATCTTAATTTCTCTGTAAATGACCCATTTTTAAACTTATGAGTTTATTATGACAATGTAATAAGGATACTTTTAAATTATTGTATTTGTTTTACCTTGGAAGTAGGACAAAATTTTCCCTGTACTCCATTCAGGCTACCCTTGGGCAAAACTGTAGTTCATCTCCCCAATATCTTGATTTTCTTTTATCTCCTCTTGTTTTTATTTTGTGCAATAGATCCCTCTCAAGAACTAAAGTTCCATATTTTCTGTTTCTTTATCCCTTCTTTAAAACTTGATCTCAAGTAAACATCTTATTGATTCATTCAAAGTAGCATAGACATTTTATTAAACTTTTTAAATTTCCATCTTAACACAAGACAAACTTCTAATTTTACTTACACCCATAAATGAAATTCAAATTAGGTATGAGTTGGAGAGGGGGACAACATTTGAGGCATGTCTCATCTTACCATTGTGCATAATATTGAAACTGATGCAATAAATTATTTTCTATTACATTTGTGCTAGATGTCTGTTGTCACCTCAGTACTATCACTACTGCATTCCAAGGCTGGAAACTGGATTTTTCAAGAATGTACTTTCTTGGATGGTTCTGAGTTAAAGGCTCCCAAATTCCATTGGGTCTGTCTTTTCATCAGAAGCAGTTCTTCCCCATTGCCCGAGAAGATTAGCTTCCCTTGAGTGAAGAATCTATGATGACCTCTTTTGAAGTAATCACCTTTCTAGAGAATGCTGATTATTCTAAATCTCAGTCCCACCTCCTCTCATTTTTTTTCTAGACATTTATTTAGACTCAAGGTCCTATAAGATACAGGAAGATAAATACAAAATGTGACCTAGAAGAAGATAACAAACTTGACCCAAATGATAAGATTTTGCTGGTTTATGTTAGGAGAAACCTGAAGGTGATAAAGGCATCTGTCTCTTTCTCTTTCTGTCTGTCCTCTCTCTCTCTCTCTAATAAAGACTCTAGATTTAATGTGCTGCCTTGAGCACATAGGAGAGGCTCTAACAGTGTGCTCTGGTGGTTGACTAAAACCTGAACCTAACAGTCACTATTGTCAAAGTCTGGGATTTAATTTTCCTCCCCTTGGAAGCTACTAAGTTAGCCTGTTACAGTTTTATGGATACCTGTTACAGTTTCACAGAAGACATAGAGAAATGAGATTTCTGGGCCAGGGTAGGAAACTTTATTATTCACACCATAGCAAGGAGCATGGGCATCATGTTTGCATCATTTCTCCTTATTTCCCAAGTCCCAAGGGATAATTCAGAGGGCCCAAGTGGATGGTGTTCACACAGTGGGTTTGTGTTGTAACTGAAGAACGAGCTTGGTGAATCGCCTATTTTGTATATAGTATGCATACTCTTTGACTGTCAGAAACATTGCCTCATACCTGAAAGTTGGTCACTGAAAACACAATCTTGTCAAATGCTGGAGGTTAAGAGCAGTCAGGACCTTCTACTCATGGAATACAAGATCATGCAGTTTTGCTCAGAGTTCATGGCAAATTGCCTTTCCATAAATCCCCTTCACCCTAAATATTCTTAGCCAAACTCACATTTTCACATGTATGTGCACTCCATTGGCCACTCTGATTAATCTGATAAACAGAGGCTAAATCCCAATCTATTTAATTTGTTTCATACGGCGTGTAATTAAGGATACTCTCAACAAAATTTCAAGCAGCAGTTTGAGACCAATCTGCAGTATTGACCTCAACTATGCCCCACAAGTTTGTGGACCCAGTCAACTGTTAATAAGTGCTAAGAGGATCAGTAGGTCTCATTTGAGATGGACAAGATGTGATCTAAGGTCAGTCTATTATCCATTATCACCTTCTCAAGGGAGTTTAGAATGAACTGCTGATCTTTGGTTTCATTGCCAATAATTACGACGGCAATAGATGGGACTAAAATCCCATTCCCAAAGGAGAGACGTTCTATGGTCTACTCTCCTCTACAAACAGACAAAACTTGAAGGGCACAGATAACGCCAGTTTGGGATTTGTTGATTAATTTGATCTGAATGATCACTGTATTGGTTTGGTTTAGCCACAAAGGCAGTACAATCAAGAAGGTGCAATGTTAATTACTATACATTGCATAACCCAAGGCTGTATGAGTGTCTGGAGAGGCATATGAATTTACCTCAGTAAGATGGAAAAATGGTTGTGTAAGTCATTGTCTTTGTCTACATATAAGTGAGGATCCGTATTCTGAAGCTGATGTTGATGGCATCAGGCACAACAAAATGGTTTAGAACCCATCATGTCTAAATGACATATTGTGTTTTCATAACACATGAATGGGTATGACAAATCCTGCAGCAAGTTAGATTGCCAGCTGCAGCTGCTGCTTGACTCTGAAAGAGCAGGCAACTGCTAGAAGGGATATTCTCAGCAATTAGAGAATATACCCACATTGGTTCCCTGACCTATTTAGTTAACAAGGAGGGTCAAATTGAAGGCCCTTGTAACTGCCTCCTCTTGCCCTAAGAGTAAACAAAACAATGCAACTCTCCTGGAGGGATTTCAAATGTTTGTAGCACAATCAAGTGCTTCCAAGAAGCAGAGATGGTTACTCATATCACATCCCCATTAAAGTTATCTGTTTGTCTTGTGCAGAAGAGAGGCAGAGGTTGAAGAAGGAAAGGGGAATATTATAAACTTAATCAGATAGCAACTCATTTGCAGGTAGTGTTCTGAATGTGATTTCTCTACTTGAGAAAAGCAATTTTGTCCACGCTATCTGGTATACAACTAATGTTTAGGGAATTTTTTTTTTCTTTATGCCTTTTAGTAGAGACAATCAAATGTGGTTGAATAACAAGAAAAACTACACAAGTCAAATTTCAGAGAAGAATGGATTCCAAGCAGATACTAGTAAACTGTGAAGGAGTTTAGAGAATATTAGGCAATGTGAAGGGTGGCATGGGATGAAGACTTTTGAGTAGGCTAGAATTTGATGGTTAGGGCTGTTTAGAAAAGAATTTAAGTACAACATTTTAGAGTTCACTTTAAGTATAATGGACAGGGCAGTCGATTGATCTGATTTATGTTTTAGAAGGTACTTTCATCTGTCATGTGTAAAATGGATTGAAGTGGGGCAAGAGTGTTAGGCAGGAGGCAATTAGAAGGTTATTGCATAGTCCAAGTGAGAATTATGTTGGCTTGGACTGAGATGGTAGTAGTGGAGATGCATCAACATGGAAAAATTAGGGAAAGTTTTGGAAAGCAGGGTCAATAGAACTTGATAATGGATTTAAGGTGAGAAACCAAAGGTAACCCTAGATTTTGGCTTGAGCAAGCCAAACTGGTTAATAGTTTACTGAGCTAGAAGAGACATGAAAGGTGAAGTAAGGGATTGCAGAATGTAGGGAAAAGGTATGATGGGGGAGTAGGAAGACAGAATTCTCAGAGCATATAATATTTGATAATTATTTAACTTTTTTTCAAGTTTTCTTTTAGATTTAGGGGTACATGTACAGGTTTGTTACAAGGGTATATTGCATGATGTTGAGGTTTGGGGTCAGGTGGAAAACGCATCACCCAAGTGGTGAGCATAGTACCCAATAGGTACCCAACAGTACCCAATAGGTAGTTTTTCCAACTACGCTCTCTCCCCACTCCTATAGTCCCCAGTGTCCATTGGTCCCATCCTTATGTTCATGACTACCTAATGTTTATCTCTTACTTATAAGTGAGAACATGTGTTTTGGCTTTCTGTTCCTCTACTAATTCACTTAGAATGATGGCCTCCAGCTGCATCCATGTTGCTGCAAAGGACATGTTTTCATTCTAATTATGGCTGTATGGTATTTCATGCTGGATAAGTACCTCGTTTTCTTGATCCAGTCCAGTGATGGTGGGCACCTAGGTTGATTCCATATCTTTGCTTTGGTGAATAGTGCTGCAATGGACATACGAGTTGCATCTGTCTTTTTGGTTGAATAATTTATTTGCCTTTGGGTATATACCAAGTAATGAGACTAGTGGGTCAAATGGTATTTCTATTTTTAGTTCTTTGCGAAATCTCCAAACTACTTTCTATAGCAATAAAACTAATTGACACACCCACTAACAATGTATAAATGTTACCTTTACTCTGCAGCCTTACTAACATCTGTTATTTTTTGACTTTTTAATAATAGTCATGCTGACTGGTATGAGATGGTATCTCACTGTGGTTTTCATTTGCATTTCTCTGATGATTAGTGATGATGAACATTTTTTCATATGTTTATTGGCCTCTTGTATGCCTTATTTTGAAAAGTGTCTGTTCATTTCTTTGCCCACTTTTTAATGGGGGTATTAGTTTTTGACTTGTTGAGTTGCTTAAATTCATTGTAGATTCTGGATATTAGAAATTTGTCAGATGCATAGTTTGCAAACATTTTCTCCCATACTGTAGGTTGTCTGTTTACTCTGTTGACCTTTTCTTTTGCTCTGCAGAAGCTCTTTAGTTTAATTAGGTCTCACTTGTCAAGTTTTGGTTTTGTTGCAGTTGCTTCTGAGGACTTAGCAATAAATATTTTTACCAAGGCTGATGTTGAGAAGGGTATTTCCTAGGTTTTCTTTGAGGATTTTTTAAAGTTGTAGGTCTTAGATTTAAATATTTAATCCATCTTCAGTTAATTTTTGTATATAGTGAAGGGTAGAGGTCCAGTTTCATTCTTCTGAATATGGCTAACCAGTTATCCCAGCACCATTTATTGAATAAGGAGTCCTTTTCTCATTGCTTATTTTTGTTGACTGTCAAGGATCAACTGGTTGTTAGTGTGTGGTTTTACTTCTGGGTTCTCTATTCTGTTCCATTGACCCATGTGTCTGTTTTTGTACCTTTACCAATGGCTTTGCTAAGCCATTTTGGTTACTGTAGCCTTGTAGTATAATTTGAAATTGAGTAAAGTGATACCTCTCACTTTGTTCTTTTTGCTTAGGATTGTTTTGGCCATTTGGGCTCTTTTTTTGGTTCTATATGAATTTTAGAATAGTTGTTTCTAATTCTGTGAAAAATGACATTGGTAGTTTGATGGGAATAGCATTGAATCTGTAGATTGCTTTTGGGAGTATGGCCATTTTAATAATATTGGTTCTTTCAATCCACAAGCATGGTATGTTTTTCCATTTGTTTGTGTCAGCTATGTTTTTTAATTTTTTTTTCAGCAGTGTTCTGTAATTCTCCTTGTAGAGTTCTTTCATCACCGTAGTTAGATCAGTTCCTAGCTATTGTTTTTGTGGCTATTTTAGATGGAATTATGTTATTGATTTGACTCTTAGTTTGGACATTATTCTTATGTAGAAATGCTACTGATTTTTGTACATTATTTTTGTGTCCTGAAACTTTGCTTAAGTCATTTCTCAGTTCTAGGAGCCTTTCCTCAGAATTTTTAGGGTTTTCTAGGTATACAATCATATTGTTCACAAAGAGAAATACTTTCTCTTGACGACTGTTTTGGTTCAGACTTCCAGTACTGTACTGAATAGGAGTAGTGAGAGTGAGCATCCTTGTCTTGTTCCAGTTCTTAAGGGGAATGCTTCCAGCTTTCACCTATTCAATACAATGTTGGCTGTGGGTTTGTCGTAGATGGCTCTTATTATTTTCAGATATATTCCTTTGATGCCTAGTTTGTCAAGAGTTTTCATATAAAGAGATGTTAGATTGCATCGAAAGCTTTTTCTGCATGTTTTTAGATGATTATATGAATTTTTTTTCTGTTTATGTAATGAATTATATTTGTTGATTTCCATATGTGGAACCAATCTTGCATCCTAGGAATAAAGCCTACTTTATTGTAGTAGATTAACTTTTTGATGTGCTGCTGGATTTGGTTGGCTCAAATTTCATTGAGGATTTTTGCATCTATGTTTATCAGTGATATAGGCCTGTAGTTTTCTTTTCTTTCTTTCTTTCTTTCTTTCTTTCTTTCTTTCTTTCTTTCTTTCTTTCTTTCTTTCTTTCTTTCTTTCTTTCTTTCTTTCTTTTGTTATGTCTTTGTCAGGTTTTGGTATCAGGATAATGCTGGCTTTGTAGAATGAGTTGGAGAGGAGTCCCTCCTCCTCAATTTTTTGTAATAATTGCAGTAGGATTGATACCTACATTTCTTTGTGCATCTGGTGGAATTCAGCTGTGAGTCTATCATGTTCAGGGCTTTTTTTGGTTGGTAGGTTTTACATAACAGATTCAATTTTGAAACTCATTATTAGTCTGTTCAGTTTCAGTTTCTTCCTGATTCAATCTTGGGAGGTTTTGTGTTTCCTGAAATTTAACCATTTCTTCTAGATTTTCTAGTGTGTGTATATAGAGATGTTCATAATAGTCTCTGAGGATCTTTTGTATTTCTGTGGTATTGGTGGTAATGTCACCTTTTTTTCTGATTGTGCTTATTTGGATCTTCTCCTTTTTTTCTTCATTAATCTAGCTCCAGCCTATTGATCTTGTTTATTCTTTCAAATAGCCAACCTTTGGCTTTATCGATTATTTGTATGGATTTTTGGGCCCCAATTTCATTCTGTCCTGGACTGAATTTAGTTATTTTTCTTCTGCTGCTAGCTTTGGGGGCAGTTTGTTCTTGTTTTTCCAGTTCCTCTAGTCATGATGCTAGATAGTTAATTTGAGATCTTCCTAACTTCTTGATGTAGGTGTTTAGCACTATAAACTTTACTCTTAACCATGTTTTTGCTGCATCCAAGGGATGTTGATATTTTGTGTTCCGGTTTTATCTCAAATAATTTTTTTTATTTTTGCTTTAATTTTATTGTTTTCCTGAAAGTTATTCAGGAGCATATTGTTTATTTTCCATGTAAGCATTACAAATGTTGTTGCATTAAATTCTTCTTGGGGTAGTTTGAAGTCTTGAAACAGAGGAAACGTTCATATTTTTCTACACTACCACTGAATGGGGTAATTATCATAAAAGTCCTACAACCAAAATCCTCATCCCCTGATTCTCAGGCTATTATAATTTTTACATGAGATCAGACTAATGTAACAATCGAGAACATATAAAAAAGATGAAAAGTTATAAAAAAGTTTTTTTAAAACATGGAAAAGTTATAAAAAATAATCTATAAATGACATCACACTAATACTCTAAAACTTTGCTAAAGATAAAAAAATTTACTTGGTTTGCCCAAGCCAGAGACATTTTTATAAGGTACCCAAGAAATTAACAGCTATAAAAATAGTGAAAAAATTTTAGATGGGAGCGTAAAACTAAAATCAACTCATTTTCTGGCAGAGTTCTTCCAAAATGTCAAGTCCACAAGAAGGGATGTGTGGCAAAAAGTGTCTTCATAGAGTTGTCTCAGATACCAGCCACTCTCATGCTGACAGTCTTTGTCCTTTTGCTCAGATTGGCTTCAGAGGTGCAAGTATATTGGCAGATGCCTACTCAAGATAGGCCAACGAACCCTGAGGGATGTCAGCTGGCTTTTTGTGCTGCACATTGATGTCCTCCAGCACCTCCACGAATGCCTCAACTATGTCAAGTTCTGGACCAGCATGTCTTTCCACTATAATTCATTCCTTAGTTCTAAGAAATCCTCTTTGATAGCATTGTCTGGTTTCTGGAGAGATAATTACAATCTTTTTGAAGGAAAAAACATTCTGTCTGTCTTGCAATATCCAGAAACTTCTGTATACACTGATCAACACCAGTTTGAATTTCTTCCTGATTGGTGCCATTGACATAGTTCCGACTCACCAGAGAAGCAAAGCAAGCCTGAAAATATGACTTCAACTTTTCCATCAAGGTACTATTATAAGGTCTCAGAGAACCTGGAGCTTCCTGAAGAAGCAAAGCCTAGCTAGCTTGGGAGCCCCAGTGGGGGTGTTGGGGGACCCAGTGGCTCCCCAGGGAACACATCACCTGGTGGAGCTGCCATATCTTGAATAAGATTTCTTTTAAATAGGCAATGGAGATGTTAACTAGGCAGTTGAATATGAATCTGACATTCAAGAGAGTAGTCCAGAACAAATACAGATTTGAGAGTTATTGACCAAAAAAAGGTATTAAAGCCAGGATTTCCCAGAGATAAGGAAAACACAGAGATGAGATGATTTATGATCAAATCTGGAGTACTATGAACAGTTGGAGGTTAAGCCTAGGAGGAAGAGACAAGAAAGAAGTATATTGAGGAAGGTAGAAGGAAAGCAGGAAAAAGTTGAGTCATAGAAGCCAAGAAAAGAAAGCATTTCAAGAAGGCGGATATAATCAATTCTTTTAAATGCAGTTTAAATTTCAAATATGGTAGGGACAGAGAAGTGATTTCTGATATTTGATAGCATGGAAATTATAGCAACCTTAACAAGAAGAGTCTTGGAGATGTTATAGATATGAAAGTGGTGGGGACAACTGCAAGTTAAGAAGAAAATAAAAGGAATTTAAAGAGATAAATAGAGCTTAATCAAAACAAAAATGGAATATGCAACAACCCAACAACAACAGCAATGAAACAAAAACATAATTTAGCAAATAAAACATCAAAACAACAAAGCCCCCAAACTATCTTTAGATTACCTTTGAGCTATGTTTTAAAAAAAGATTTTTTGCAACTTATCTTCCTCAAACAGTAACCTGTAGTCCACTCACTCAGCTTTACCTCTACGCTGCTCTAGATTCCACTTCCACTGCTCCTGTAAACCCTCTCCACTGTCACTGATGACTGCACAATGAGACTTTATTCTCTACACTCTCTAAAGTCCTTGAAATACTTACAAGGGATGAGACTTTATTCTCTACACTCTCTAAAGTCCTCCTTACTTATAAGGGATGTGTTCCAGGACATTCATTGTATGCCTGAAACCACAAAAAGAAGTGAACTTTATCTATACTATTTTTTATACATCATACCTATGATAAAGTTTAATTTATAAATTAGACACAACAAAAGATTAACCACAATAAGTAATAATAAAATCAAAATATAATAACAATATACTGTAATAAAAGTTATGTGATTATAGTCTCTCTCCCCCCAAATATCTTATTGTGCTATACTTACTTATTGTACTAAACTGTGGTTGGCAGTGGGTAATGAAAATGCAGAAAGCAAAGCTGCAGATAACGGGGAAAATAGTTATTAATTACAGTCGAGACTCCTCCCTTGTCAGCCATGACCTTCTATTACATTGTTTCTCCTTTTTATCATGTTATTCTATGGGTCATCTCTCTTCTTTCCTCCCACAGGTATTGACAATTTTTGTTTTCCTTCAGCATTTATACTTCCATACTAATTGTCCTACTGACTTATGGCTTCAGTGATCCTTCAGTATGAGTGATTCATCTGGTTAAATCTCGATTCACGTTCACTTCCAGGTTCTGCACTTATATCTCCAACTTTCATATCAACCCTTTCACTTGGATAGCCTGTAAGCAGCCTGTTGCAACTCTGCTCCTCCTCCAAACTTTCCTTAAGATGAAGAAAGTAAGCTATCATAAAGATTATGTTTTTTGTATAGCTGGAAATTTTTCCAGGGTCAGAATAAATTTTATAGAAATTGAAACTCCTTTGAAACATTTCTTAGAACTTTAATGTTTAAATAGAAAACAGTTGTTAGTAGGAATCTTTTACTTCTGCCAAATGCTGAGAGCTATGTAGAAAGCATGCTTGTATAGAGTCATTAATCAAATATTCAAGAAGATATTAATAATCCAAAAATAAGTTATCAGTGTGAATTTTAATTAGAGATAATACACTTAATACTAGAGTAGAAATATAGTTTGGAATGTGAACAGTGGGCATTTAAGATACAATATTTTCATTGTGTTTTCCTGTAAGAAACCATAATATATACATATGTATATAGCAATTAAGGCAATGATTATGATTGTAACTAATTAATTATATTTACCTCAAGCGCTTAGTTAATGTTACCTGGATAATGATCATGCAAATTATTTTTGTTAATAGATAGCAGTTTTGAATAAATAAAAACAGTTTTAAGGAGGAAGTGTTATTTAGGAGGCCATTGAAGCACTCATAGGAGTTAGGTAGGAAGCTACAGGGAAACTGAGTGAGCACTGAGGTGAAAACTCAGAATGTCTGCATAAATCTGAGACAAGTTCAATTTCACTGAATATCTGTGGGTATGATAAAGGTGAAGATAAACCTGAGAAAATATTGTGAATGGACTTGAATACCTAGCTCTGAAATGTGACCTTCCAGAGATAGTGAACAACCATAACATTGTTTTTTAGTTGCCTGAAAAATGAAGGGGCACAAATTTTAGAAAATATAATCTGACAGTGGTGCACAAAATTCATTCGTTGCTGGGGAGGAAGGAGGTGAATAACTGGTTTCCTTGTGGTAGTAGTCTGTATGTGAAGAAGGTACCATGACATTGTTGTAGAAATGGCTGTAATTTGCCCAGACCTGACCCTCCCATTTCCCATGTGAAGCCTAGAACTGTGGGGCCAATCAGAGACAAATTATTGCTCTTTGTGCATATCTAAATTCTTGTTCATGGCAAACAAACACAGTCATCATTGGTTTCTAGCCTTATACTGTCCAAGCCAGAAAGCTTATCATCCTCATTTAGAATTTTTGACTAGTGAATAAAAATTTTAACTTTCTGGGAAGCTTAGTGTTTTATTTTTTATGTTATTTTTATAAGAACAAGGGCCTTAGGACCAGTTGACTTGTGTTTGATTTCTCTTTCTTGTGCATATTATGAAAGTCACAATTCTTGGAGGCCACATTTCCTGGTGCAAGATGAGTGAAGGAATACATAACTCAAGGTTTTTAAGATTGTCAGTGAGATAAATTATGTAAAGAATCAAGCTTATTGACTTTCTTATATGGGCAATCAATAAATAATACTGGCTTTCCTCCTCATTATAATTGACCTTTTGCAGAATGGCATTATTGATAATTTCTTTCTTTAAACTCACCTCCGTCTCTCCTCTTCAATAACATCTACTTTTCTGGTTCTTCTCACACCCCTCTTTCCCTCTGCATACTTTTTTGTTTCATTGGCATTTCGTTTTCTTATAAATTGACTTTTTCTAGAGTCCTATTCTCTGCCCTTTTTCCTTTGTACTCTTCTTAGGTAATCTCTCTAATAACCACAATTTCAAACACTATATGAAAAAAGGATGTTTCAAGTTTTTAGATTTAATAGAATCTGTCTCATATCAGTTTTTCCTATGGCCAGCTAAATGTATACTCCTAGATACTACACAAATATTTAAGACTCAACATATCATCTTAGTTTGTTTCCTTTTTGTTCTAGTCCTAAGCTGCTACAACAAAATATTAGAAACAGGACAGCTTATAAATACTAATTTCTTTTGTCAGAGTTTTGGAGGTTGGGAAATCCAAGATCAAGGTGCCTACAGATTCAGTGTCTGGTGAGGGCCTGCTTCCTGGTTCATAGATGGAGGGCTGTCTTCTCATTGTCCTCACATGTCAGAAGGGGCAGGAAATTTCCCTGAGTTCTCTTTTATTAGGGCACTAATCTCTTTCATGAGGGCTCCATCCTCATGACCTAATCACTTCCTAAAGGGCCACACCTCCAAATACCAAGACATTGGGAATTAGATTTTTACATATGAATTTGGGGGGACACAAATACTCTACAGCCACTTTCTTGTGCAATTTCCTCTTAAATTTTCAGCAAACAGTGTCACTATCAACTGACTTTTCATGACAGTATCCTAAGAATGTGTCTAGACACTTTCCTCTGTCTTATATTCGGTTACAGAAAAATTGTTACCTCCTAAATTGTTTCCAATATGCCTCACTTCTTTCTGAAATGGCCATAGTTCAGGCTTTCTTTCCATAGATTATTATTGTATCCTTCTGACATGTTCACAATGATTCCATCTTTTCCTTCTGCAAATTCTTCCAGAGTCATTTTTCTAAAATACAAATATGATACCCATATATGTCAGGGTAAAACTCAAAATCCTCACTTGATGTACAAGGCCTCTAGGAGTCAAGACTTGCCTGAGGCTTCGGCCTCATTGGTCTCACTAAACTACTGCATATATCAGAGTGCAACATTAAAGCCTTTTTTGCAGAAATGGTTTTCTCTATTTATCGTGTTCTTCCCCATCTTGTCTTTAATCTCTATACATTTTTTAAACTGTCAGCTGAAAAGTCAATTATTTAACATTCAGCAGATTCTTATTAAACCCCAACTTAATGTGCCAGGCACTGTGCTAGCCAGTTCTTTGTGAATAATTCCTAGACACTCAGACACTTCTCATTCTGCTTTGTTCACGTATCTATTATCAAATTGAATTATCAGGATTTGCATACATATATGCTTCTTTTACTGAACGGTGTGCTTCCAGAGGGCAGACAATTTGTCTTTATCATCTAGGTATTATTAACTCTTAACACAGTCATAGATAATAATTAAGCTCTGAACAAGTGAACAAATGGTTACTTTAAATAACATTTCTTAGAGAGATTGGAAAAAGTATAATTTGACTTGAGCTTAGTAAAATACAAACGTGTTTCCTGACATTCTAAGCCTACTGGGCTAGAAAATGGGTGTTTTAAAATAAATGGAACACCTCAGCATTCTAGTTAATTGGCATGAATAATTTCTGAAAGAAGGTGGAATATCAAATAGCTATCTGCTTTACCTCTTTTTAATATATATTGTATCTATTTTGATAGAAATTAGCAATAAACCAAACAGATGTTTACTCACAGATATCACTGATTTTCATTTGGGTGTGGATAATGAGCACTAAGAAGGCAGGTAGAGTTCCCAGAGAGTAATTGATGTTGATGTTTTGTGCTATCATGTGGATACTTTGAAAAAAGAAGAGACGCTAGACTCTCATTACATGCCCAATAATTACAAGCAAGGGCCATGTGGATCAATGATTCTTTAATGAAATGCTGTGTAGTGCACACTGTCATTATTTTATTCTTACAAATAGGAAGCAAGAACGAATGATTCTATTGAATTCATGGGCATAAAGGTCTATTTGGATTGTAAACTCAATCTCCTCCTTTTATAAATGAGGGAATTGAAGACCAAAGACATTAAAGTACTAATTTCAGCTGACAAAGAAGAGCTAGTGTTAGAGCCAGGATAGAGGTCAGACATTGTAACTAAAATTTCTTTCAATTGTTTTAAATTGCAGCAGAAGATGATACCTTGTGAACCATGAGGAATCAAGACTGGCATTATATTAAATTTTTTTTTACCTTTTCCTCCTTTTTTTAATTTTAAAATGTATATTTTTAGAGACAGGATCTTGCTGTGTCACCCAGGCTGGGGCTCAGTGGCTCAATCATAGCTCACTGCAGACTTGACTCCTGAGCTTAAGTGGTCCTCCTACCTCAACCTCCTGAATAGCTAGGACTGCAGACATCACATTAATTTTAAACACATTAATCAGTCATTAATTATTTGCATATGTGTATTAATTATATTGTTAATTTTCCATGTTAACTAGCTCAGATTTGATATTAATTTTATATCAAATATTTTATAGATTTTATTTTTTCTTTGTTAGCTCTTGAACAGCATCAAAATATTGGCAGCTTTTCCTTTAACTTTGTGCAGATAACTATGATTTATGGTGTTTAATGCAGTTATTTATCTCAGGCCCCATAGAATACCAGATCTAGACTTCCTGTATTATATTTCTACTGGGTTTCCTGTACTTCCTGGGAAAGTTGTTGGAATGAGTTGGTAACAGGTCAGATCCTCAGGAGCTCAGGATTAGAATTCACTAGGAAATTAGTGTGACAAGAAGGCCAACTGATGATCTGGGAGTGGAATAAACAAAGAGAGAGAGCAAAGAAAGGAAAACAAGTGGTAGAACAGAGGAAACAAACAACAGAATAGCAAGGGCAGTATTTAAGGTATTTGAGGAAAGTAAGGAAGGAACTCAGAATGGTAAGGTAAGAAAATTAGGCCTGGAAAGATTGAATAAATTCCTGCTTGTTAGGGGTAAGATATTGTGCTACTCATTTTTCAGTTATCTCATTTAATCCTCACAATTCCAGAACATATTTACATTTTACAGGTGAGGAAATAAGATGCATTGAAGTTAAACCATGTGCCCAAGTCACATACTCAGTAAATGTCAGGAGTAGGATTCAAACCTAGACTTGGTATCTCTTCCTGGAGCAGAAGGAAAGGTACATTAAATGTGTCTCAGAATGATAGTTCAAGGCTGGTAAGGGTGGCCTTGAAAATTTAATGCTTCTTAGTAGGTCCTCTATTCTAACTGTATCTTGATTTAAATGGCCCTATAGTGCCGACCTTGGGAACTTCAATGGTTTCCTTACCAAAAGGGCCCTGAAAAAATGATGCAAACTTCTAAATCCTTGGTAGTTGGATTATTGAAGACTTTTTTTGAAAGAAGTGAGAGAATTCTCCTTTCATTGGTTGTAGCAGAAACATAACAGTGAGAAATAACAATAATGTAAGACCTCCCAGAAATGAAGGAGCAATAGCTTTTTTCTTCTCTGGCTGCAGAAATCACTGAGTGAATATCAGTCCCAAATGGGAAGGAGGGTGTGTGTGTGTGTGTGGTGGTGGCGGTGGTGGTGGTGGTTGTGGTAGTGGTCCTATTCATCAAACTAGGCTGGGATTTGGAGCCGGATGTGATTGTAATTACACCTGAGCTCTTGATTGTTCCAATATAGAGTATAATTTGGGAGCAAGGTTACTAACAAATTAAATTACACTGCACACAAACTCATTCAAATGCCCAATACCTGCATTAAAATATTTTAAAAATCACAGCTCTTAGGTTTTATTGAAAAGATTAATGTATTTATTATTTACATAAAATAAATATGGCAAGTTACTAAGAAGAAAGTAAAAAATAAGCCAAAGTCTACATAACAGAAATAATCGTTGTAAATATTTGTTAAATAGAATGTATTGTGTCTCTTTGTATATATATACAGAGAGACAGTAGGTAGGTAACAATAATTTGGGAGCAGGTATGATAATATGCTACATGTAATTTTTAATTAAAATATAACATTTAACATGCATTTAAAAAAAAAAAAAACCAGGTCTGGTGCGGTGGCTTACACCTATAATCCCAGCACTTTGGGAGACTGAGGCAGGTGGATCACCTGAGGTCAGGAGTTTAAGACCAGCCTGGCCAACATGGTGAATCCCATCTGTCTACTAAAAATACAAAAATTAGCCGGGCATAATGGTGGGTGCCTGTAATCCCAGCTACTCAGGAGTCTGAGGCAGGAGAATTGCTTGACCCTAGGAGGCAAAGGTTGCAGTGAGCGGAGATCATGCCACTGCACTCCAGCCTACGTGATAGAGCAAGACTCTGTCTCAAAGACAAACAAACAAGCAACAACAACAACAAAAACCCACCAGAAAATAAAGTAATTTCTTAATTTCAGGCTGATTTTTTTTTTTTTTGAAATGGTTTTGCTCTGTCGACCAGGCTGTAGTACACTGGTGCAGTCGTGGCCTGCTTCTTACTTGAACTCTTTACCTCAAGTGATCCTCCAACCTTATCCTTAACTAGCTAGGACTACAAGTGTGCACAACCACACTTGACTAATTTTTATATTTTTTTGTAGAAACGGAGTCTAGTTTTGTTACCTAGAATTGTCTTGAACTCTTGGCTTCAAACAATTCTCCTGCCTTTGTCTCCTAAATTGTTGTGACTACAGGTGTGAGCCATTGTGCCTGGCCTAAATATTTGTTTCTTTTTTTTAATCACAAAGCAATATAAATCCCTAGAATATTTCTCTAAGATTAAAAAACATCTAAAAATTTAAGAGAGTGATGTCACTGAATTTCTTAACTACATTTTTTTTTTTTAATACGGTTACAGATTTTTAACTATGAATAAGAATGTTAGCATACTTACACTATTCCTCCTTCTCCCCACCTCCCACATACGTAGTTCCTTCATGTTTTCCTGAACTAATTTTATTTTTGCCTTATTTTTCTTAAAAACTTTTAATTTCTGCTATCTTGCTATATTTTATAATATTTATTTTTGTAAACCATCCTTAGTTTATAATAGGAACATGGCAGAATATAAATAAATCATAGATAAACATACTAGAAGTTATTACAATTTAAAATTTTGATAATTCTGACTCATGATTTACCAGTAATTTTTTGTTATGCAATAGTATGTGTAATGGTTACCTCTAGTTCTGTATTCACCGTTGAAGGCATGCTTTAGAGCAGCACAGAAGTCTCTTTAAATCAGTATCTACCTCTTCACTAATAAATCTCTATAAATTGTTGTGTCTTCAATTTACCATTAATAAGCAGTAGAAAAAATTGTTTTGCTTTGCTTTGGTACTGAAATTCTGTCTTCTCATATAGTGAGGCCATGAGGTGAGTGACTCCCAGTTTGCTATTTTTTAAATTACAGGTTGTTAAGTCAGATCTGCCAGGATCAGGTCCTAAAAGTGCTATTTTTCACATATCAAAATCCAAGTTGAAATACTGGCTTGTTTGTTAAGATTAATTAGCTATAGGTAATACTTGCACCTTGCCTCATTAAAAGAAGGAAAAAATGCCCCACTGTATTCACTCACAAAATTTTAGAAGAAAAGTTAATGATGAATGTAAACAAACTTCATGGAAATACAACATTTTTACCATTTAGGAAAAATAAAAACATGTTTTTTCCCCCCCAAAGTAGAGATAATCACTGATAATGCAATTTGCAGCTGCTTTCTTCATGTGACCTCTGTTTTTTTTTTTTTTTTTTTTTTTCCCAAGTATCAGAAAATTGCAAACTTGACCATCTGATCTCAGGTATTTGAGCAGTATTGGTTGTTAAAAAAAATACTGGAATTAGATACATAGTAGCTCTGTCATAATTGGATTTGAACTTTGACAAGTTTCTTAACCCTATGAACCTCAGTTTCATTTGAAAAATGATGGGATTAAACTAGCAGGTCACCAAGTGCCTTCTATTTGTAAAACCTTTGTTCCTAACTGAGCTATATTGAAAATATGAGTGCCCTCTTGAGTGTTCCTATATCAAGTTGCATTGCAACAATTTTAAAACATTGTTTAAACAAAATACGTTGACTTTGAAAAATAAAAAATCTTTGAAAGGAAGTATGAAATGAAAATAAGTAAATAAAAGATATGTTGACTGCCTTTAACTTAAGCTTTAAGGGGTTTTGTGAAATAAAACAAGTATAACTGAGTGTCCAACCTCAACACATCAGTGATCGTATTTCTGTGACAAGAACCACATTGCATCTCTGAAGCCCTGTAGTACTTCCCTGGATTTGTCCCGCAGACCAAGGCACATTGTAGTTTTAAACACAGACTGGAAATTTTCAGAAGATTCAGTAGAAGTTATGGACCAGGAAAGATGGATTTGGTCGTAATTCAGACATTTAGTTTATTTGCTCTGACTATTTCTCTAGGCTCCAGGAATATACGTTTTAAATAGTGGCTATTTATCCCATGAAATACCCAAAATTAAACAGTTTAATTTTTAAAAAGCAGTATTTATTTAGAAATTCAAGATTTTTAAAAAATTTGCATATGGTCATGAATAACTTTATCTTCTATTAGATGATCATCATGAAACAGTAAATGAATGTATTTAAATTAATGGGTTTCAAAGATGAGACACAAGCCATGGACTTTCAAAATATATCTTTTAGATTATAAAAATAATTCATGCTAATCATAGAAATTTTATAATTTATAGGAAAGTATAAAGAAACATAAACTTATCAGTTTCATCATCTGGAGATAACTACTGCTCCCATTTTTCTGTAAATTTTTTTTTTTTTTCCATTCACACCAGCAAAAATATTTTCACTTTAAGCGTCAGTGGGATTACGTTGTATATGCAGTTTTTGATTCCTCCCCTTCCCACTCATATCGTTAAATGATTATAGAAAAATGCCTCTAATTGCTACATAATATTCCCTTGTTTTGACCATTCAAATATCTTGCCGGCTTTTAATGATTATAAATACTGCTACAATAAAGATCCTTGCATATAAAATATATTTTTCTGTTTATTTCATCAGTATGAATTCATACAAGTTCTATTAGTCTGTTTTATCAGTCCTCTGCTGATAAAGGCATACCTCAGACTGGGAAGAAAAAGAGGTTTAATGGACTTACAATTCCACATGGCTAGGGAGGCCTCACAATCATGGTGGAAGACAAGGAGGAGCAAATCACATCTTACGTGGATGGCAGCAGGCAAAAAGAGAGTTTGTGCAGGGAAACTCTTATTTTTAGAACCATCCGATCTCATGAAACTCAGTATGACAAACAGCACAGGAAAGATCCACCCCCGTAATTCAATCACCTTTCACCAGGTTCCTCCCACGACACGTGGGAATTGTGGGAGTTACAATTGAAGATGAGATTTGGGTGAGAACACAGCCAAACCATATCATTCCGGCCCTGGGCCCTCCCAAATCTCATGTCTTCACATTTCAAAACCACTCATGCCTTCCCAACAGTCTCCCAAAGTCTTAACTCATTTCAGCATTAACTCCAAAGTCCACAATCCAAGGTCTCATCTGAGACAAGGCAAGTTCCTTCTGCCTATGAGCCTGTAAAACAAAAGCAAGTTAGTTACTTCCTAGATATAGTGAGGGTACAGGCATTGGGTAAATACAGCTGTTCCAAATGGAGGAAATTGGCCCAAACCAAGGGCCCCATGCAAGTCCAAAATCCAACAGGGCAGTCAAATCTTAAGGCTCCAAAATGACCTCTGTGTCTTGCATCTGGGTCACACTGATGCAAGAGATGGGTTCCCATGGTTTTGGGCAACTCTGCTCCTGTGGCTTTGTAGGGTATAGCCTCCATCCTGGCTGCTATCATGGGCTGGCTTCAGTGTCTGTGGCTTTTCCAGGTGCAGGGTGCAAGCTTTTGGTGGATCTACCATTCTGGGGTCTGGAGGACGGTGGCCCTTTTCTCATAGCTCCACTAGGTGGTGCTCCAGTAGAGACTTTATGTGTGGGCTGCAACCCCACATTTCCCTTCCACACTGCTCTAGCAGAGGTTCTCCATGAGGACCTTGCCCCTGCAGCAAACTTATGCCTGGACATCCAGGTATTTCCATACATCCTCTGAAATGTAGGTGGAGGTCCCCAAACCTCAATTCCTGACTTCTATGCACACACAGGCTCAGTACCATGTGGAAGCTGCCAAGGCTTGGGGCTTACACCCTCTGAATCAACAGCCCAAGCTGTACCTTGGCCCCTTTTAGTCATGGCTGGAGCAGCAGGGACACAGAGCACCAAGTCCCTAGACTGCACACAGCAAAGGGACCCTCGGCCTAGTCCACAAAACCATTTTTTCTCCTAAACCTATGGGCTGGTGATGGGATGGGCTGCTGTGAAGATCTCTGACATGCCGTGGAGACATTTTCCCCATTGTCTTGGGGCTTAACATTTGGCTCCTTGTTACTTACGCAAATTTCTGCAGGTAACTTGAATTTCTCCTCAGAAAATGGGATTTTCTTTTCTATTGCATTTTCAGGCTGCAAACTTTCCAAACTTTTATGCTGTTTTTCTTATAAAATGAAATGCCTTTAACAGCACCCAAGTGACCTCTTGAATGCCTTGCTGCTTAGAAATTTCTTCTACCAAAAACCCTAAATAATCTCTTTCAGGTTCAAAGCACCACAAATCTCTAGGACAGGGGCAAAATGCCACCAGCCTCTTTGCTAAAACATAAGAGTCACCTTTGCTCCAGTTCACAAGTTCCCCATCTCCATCTGAGACCACCTCAGCCTGGACGTTGTTGCTCATATTATTATCGGCATTTTTGTCAAAGCCACTCAACAAGTCTCTAGGAAGTTCCACACTTTCCCACATTTTCCTTTCTTCTGAGCCCTCCAAACTGTTCCAACCTTTGCCTGTTATGTAGTTCCAAAGTCACTTCCACATTTTTGAGTATCCTTTCAGCCATGCCCCACTCTATTCTTATGAATTTACTGTGTTAGTCCATTTTCACATTGCTGATAAAGACATACCCAAGACTGGGCAATTTACAAGAAAAAGAGGTTTAATTGTACTTACAGTTCCACATGACTGGGGAGGCCTCACAATCACGGTGGAAGGCAAGGAGGAGCAAGTCACATCTTACGTGGACGGCAACAGGTAAAAAAAGAGACCTTGTGCAGGGAAACTCCTGTTTTTAAAACCATCAGAACTCATGAGACTCATTCACTATCATGAGAACAACACAGGAAAGATCCACCTCCGTGATTCAACCGCCTCTCATCAGGTTCCTCCCATGACACATGGGAATTGTGAGAGTTACAATTGAAGATGAGATTTGGGTGGGCACACAGCCAAACCATATCCAAGTAAACCCTATTTAATAACTTTTAAACTTCTTTACACATATTATGAAGTTTTTTCCCATAATAATTTTAATTTACTAATTCACTAAGTCACTATCACTTTGTTGGATGGAGAACACACAACATACCATACACATTCATTATGAAGATTTTATATATACAGTATATAAAATGCATCTCTCATCTATTCATCTAATAGCTGATGGCAACTTATTTAGTAGATAAGAATATATGAGTAATATTTATTTTGCATTCAGCTGTGTCTTATTTGGGGTTCCACAGATATGGAACTTCAAGTGAGTTTTCTAAAGCAAGAGACTTATTACAAAAGCACTTTTAAAAGAAATCTGTAGGCAGAAGAAGGAAACATTGTTGGAAAGAGAGAGGAAAGCCAAAGAAACACATGGCTAGAGGGGAAGCCTAGCCTTAGCTGATCCCACAGAGAGTTCTGAAACGTAACTTGTACTGTGCTGCAGAGCCTGTACTGAGGCAAAGGAGCAGGACTTTTGTGCCACAACATGTCCATAACTGGCTTTGGGAATCCCTGGGTTAGAGGCATAAGTTTCAGACCCCGCTGCATCAGGTGGTTCCAATCACCTAAGGACATGCTCCTGGGAAAACTTTTAGGTGAAAGCTGTTAACAGCACCTGCAGCAGCCAAAAGTCAAGGGTCAATATGTGTGGGGGGTTTTGGCCTTCTTTTCTGTTCTATTGATCCATGTCTTTTTTTTTTTTTTTTTTTTTTTTTTTTTTTGCTAATACCACATTCTTCTAATTATTTTAACTTGGTAATAAGTACTATACCATCTTATTATTTATTCTTCAATTGTGTATTAGCTGTTCTTGGCTCTTTGCACCATCATTCATATTTAAAAATAAGTTTGCCAATTTCTTGTCCCTAAAATCTTTTGGGGCACTTGGGAACACATTCATTCTATGAATACATTTACAGGGAACATCACAGTATTGTATGTTACAATCCATGAATATGGTACATATTTCTATTTCTCAAATTTCTTCTCAGTGTCACTGATTCATTTATTTTGATCTCAAGTATGTAATCTGCTGCTTAATTTTTAATTCTGTTAGTCTACTTTTTATTTCCTCATAATCTTTAACTCAGCTCTTTTCACTGCAGGCAGCCACTGTAAAACATGTTAGCTAATTCTTCAAGTGATATTGTTATATTTCTACAAAATATGTTTATATTACAATTCATTGATTTTAAATTTGACATTATCTTAACTTTCTACCATGAAAAATGAGGATTTATCTCTCTTGCCATCACTTCCCTCATGTTCACATATTTCCTCTTGTATCATATCAACAGTTATATTGCTTTTCCTATTAACTTTTACTGTTTATATCATTCTCTTTACATAAATATTTTTCAGTGGCATGTGTAATATGATGATATTTTCTTTCTATTGTGACTTTTTGTTTTTCCTGGATTTAATGGTTACTTTTTTTTAGTAGTCTATGCTGTTTTGCATACATAGAACTAATCTTTCTTTAAATACTCTATAGAATACATAAGCCTTTAGGAGATCTGTCAGTCCAAGTGTTTTTTCTTCAGATATCCACTCCATATTTTCCCCCTAATCCACTCTAGATGTGTTGCATTCTCAGTTTGATAAAGTGCTCTTGTTTTGGGAATTTCCTTGGTCCTGATGATTTTGTTTATGTTTTCCCTAATTATGTTGATCCCATCAATTTCTCTGAGTTTATTATTTTATTTCAATGGACCACATTCTTCAGGAGATTGCTGAGAGGATGTGGATGAGAAGGAATTATTTTGAGACACTCTGTGTCTAGAAACGTTTTTATCCTACCCTTGAATTTGATTTGATATTTTGGCTAGATATAGAACTAATGGTTAAACAAATGCTTTCCTCTCAGGAATTTCTTCACTTTTTTAGCTTCTAATTTTGCTTTTGAGAAGTCTGATATCATTTAATTGTAAATACATTGCATATAATCCACTTGGGTTTTTTTTTTTTTTTTTGTAGACATTAAGGTATCAGTTTTCTGTATAGTATTTTGAAAATTCAATTATTATCCACCCATCAATTTTCCACTAAGATTTTTCCTAAATTTATTTATATTTCGCATCTTTTATTATCTTCTCTATATTTCATTTTGTCCTTTTACATTTATATCTAACTAATTCTTTATTGTATTTCAGTGATATTTTAAAAGTGAGTGGATATAAATATGGATGTCCAATCCATGATATTTAAGCAGAAGTCTCTACATTTCTTTCAAAGGGTTTGCCTTGATTTAAAGTCTATTAAAAAGACCAAATAGTTTTTAAAAATATATATTATGAAAATGATACATCTGATAATCACTAATATGCTCATCTTCCTGGTCTTCAAATATTATTTTATTTTCATCAACTTGCTATATTTTTTGGCCTTAGCAGCTCTTAAAAGAATTAATTTGTTATAGAATAAGATGAGATATCTCTAGAGTCAAACTTTGCCAACAGAATGATTATGATTCATATTTGGCTGTGATCCCAGATGCAGAAAGGATTGATAAGCTTCCTTGGCCCAATTTACAGTGTCTAGCAGGAATTTAGTTGGGGCAGATCTTTTGAATTCATGGTTAACCTGTTTCAGTTTGCACCATTGGTGGCCATTTCTGAATATTTGAGGAAGATGAAATACTATTTGAAGTAAAGGAGGCAATCTAGTGTCTCATAAAACAATAACCTCACTTTATAGTCTGTGAAAATCGTGCGATCTTTAGCAAGGGGAAAAACTAGGAGGACAAAGTATCTCCTGCCAACTATTAGTGCAATGCATTGCTCTTGTTTTCTTTGTTAGCAATGATAAAGCATGTGTCGAGCTTTGATTATGATTATTAAGTACTGTATATCTTGTAGTTTATAAGATTTCATCATAGATCTATCAGTAATTTGAAATATGTAAGTATAAGTTTTTACAGTGTAGAGTTTTATTGTTTTTATTGTTTTTGCTTTTGTTTTTTGAGACAGGGTCTCACTCTCTTGCCCAGGCTGGGAAATAGTCACATGATCTTGGCTCACTGTAGCCTTGACTTCCTGGGTTCAAGTGATCCTCCCACCTTAGCCTCCTGAGTAGCTGGGACTACAGATGTGCATCACCATGTCCACTTAATTTTTGTATTTTCTGTAGAGACAGGATTTCACCATGTTGCCTTGGCTGGTCTTGAACTCCTGAGCTCAAGGGATCTGCCTACCTGATCCTTTAAAAGTGCTGTGATTATAGGTGTGTGCCATGCACTGGCAGTGTTGTTTTTAAATGTATTCCGTATTTTCGTAAATATTTCAGTGAAAATATTAGGTATTGCTATTCTAGATGTTTTATGTGGAGAAAACTATGTTAGAGTTCTCTAGTTAGATGTTATCTTACTCTGAAAATTGAATCCATGTGTCTAAATTTTTCCTACTAGGTAGAAAATATCAGACTAAATAGTCTTTAAGGTCCATACTACTGTATTTCTTTAACCTATACTCAGAGTAAATTTTTCTTAGTGGTAATGATATTCATTCTGAGTTTATCCAAACTATTGGATATTAACACTATGTGCTAGCAACCACTTTACGATTACTTTAGAGATGCCAGCAGACTGACACAAACAATTAATTATAAACCATTAAAAATGATTGAAAATTACATGTCGTTAAGTCATCTTTAGAAAAATAACACTTTAAAAGTTCCATTAATTATCTGAGTTTAGCAGTCACTGTTATTGTTTCTTACATATGAGCTAGAATTGGACTCTTAATTCATTGCTGATTATGGGACTGCATATTATGCCCAACAGGAGTCTTGTGTTTGTTTCTTTACTGCAAAGCGGTGACAGCTTCTTCTGGCAACCTTAGTATAACGTGATTTCAAAATAATGTTTAGTCTGGAAACTGGTGTTCCTTCCTGCGTGGTGAGTGATAAAATTTGGGCATGTTGCTTCCTGTTGTTGCATTGCTTCCAAAGTGCACTGTAATTGTAAATAAAAGAAGGATTAATAAAAATGGTGAAATCTGCACCTCATTTTAAGGATTATTGTTTTTAAACTCAATCTTTGTTCCAGAAGCTTAATTTTTTTCTGATTCTGTTTGTTGACAAAGCAGTAGCATATGGCGTAGTAGAAAAACATAAGCAGCTTTGAGTCCATCATAAAACTCTAACTACCTATTAGTTTTTGGAAAATTATTTAAAAGTCTGGAACTTATTTTCTACCTTTGTAAAATTTTGTAATTTATATAATATTTCACAGTACTTATGAGAGAAGACTCCTAAACCAGGCAGATTGGTTTTGAATTTGGGCTGCAATCTTTTAAGAGCTGTGTGATTTTGCTTGTTCTACTTAATCTAAGACTCAGTTATGTCATTGCTGGAAATGGGGTTAATAGTGCTTTGTGGGCTTCTTCTGAGCATTAAATCAGATAATTCATGTAAAACATTTAACACAATGCCTGGCACTGCTAAACACTTATTAACTGTCAGGTATTATTATTAACTCTTACTAAATACAATGCAGACCCATGCAGAAAGCACTCAAACTATTATTACTGAGTATGCAGGAGACTCAGTAGGTGTACTGTTAAGCAGTAATTATAATTAGTCTCTTTTCTCTGTGTGTCTATTATCTAATATGTTCTGAGATGATATTGCTGACAGGACATCTATTCAGTCATTCAATTATGGTGATGACTCATGTTTGGCCTGTTCTACTTTTCCACTTCATTGGATTCAGCATGAATTTTCTCAAATTGAATTGTCCTTTTTGTTTTTGACTGCACACAACAGATTACTGTCTAGTACCAGTATTTCTTGACTGAGAAATACCTAATTATTCTTTATTCTGACGAAGGAGTGTTCTTAAAATTCTGTAGCAGGTATGTCATCTGGGATTTTAACAAGTTTTATATTTTTTCCCATTGCAAAAGATATATGATACTAATTTCCTATTAATGTAGATCTGAGAATGGTTGTATTACATTATAGGAACTTTACTAGGAGATGATTATTCCCTTATTTTTTGGTATTATAAAAATTTACCCCTATGTGATGAGAAAAGCCCATGCTGACCAGTAGTGTAATGACCAGGTAGCGTAAGTAGTGCTACTGTGTTGCTTCTAAGACTGGGAGCAGAATTTGCTTAGACACTTTACCAGAGACTTTTTAGGGTAGTGCAGCTCCTGAGTAGTGGTTGAATCTTCTCTTGCAGCCACATGGGAATAGAGATTTAGAGGCTCAGAAAGGGAGCTGGGAAGGGAACACCCAGACAGGCTCAGGCCTTTAACTTCTGTGCTCAAGACTGTGAATATTACAAACTGTGGCACTGAGAGCCATGAAAATGAGCTTGCCCATTAACCCTGACCTTTCCTGGAGAGGGGACCAAGGAAGGGAATGAGGAAAGAGACAGTTTTAAAGTTCTTCCTGTGATCAATAAGTTTTTGACATCTTTATATGTATTCTTTTTGTTTTGTAACTCTATAAACCAATGTTTTAAGAAGAGATTCCTCTCTAAATGCTCTTTTTAAAAGTTTAATGTTTTATTTGATATCATGCATTTATCAGTATGGCTTTGATGTATAAAAGTGAGCTTGTAGAGACTTTATTACTAAAGATAAACCATTTAATGAAAAAAGAGTAAAATTAGATTAGTTGCTTATCTCCTTTGGAATATTGTATTTCTTTTTACTTATTCTCTTACTTTTTGATATTATAAAAATGAGAAAATCTTGCATTGTTCATATTAATCTCTAGTGGTTTGTTTTGTGCTCTAGACTCTAGAATAAAATTTATCTTCTGTATTAGATACATACAGAGATATCTCTCTGTTCTTGGAATGGATTATTATTTCCCAGGCCAATAAATCAAGGAAGCTGACTGCAAGCTCCAAAACTAAATAACCAAGTTGTTGAGCCACTAACAAGCATATGCAATTCATCACTTAAATGATACATGCCAAAACAGGTAAAGAGTTTGTAAAGGATGTGCCGCTGCCTTCTTTTTATTTATTTCTTTTTAGTTTTAATCAGGGTAATTCTCTAAGGCAGAGAATAGGAAAAAGAGAAAATATAGAGAAAAGAAATAAGGAAGCAAAGCTTTATATTTGACTTCAGAGGATAACAATTTGTTATTTATAGAACAGGAAGGGGGATATTCAAGCATTAGCTCTTTATAGTACAGCACCGTGACTCTGTTAAGAACATTGTTTTAACCAAAGATTCAGGAAGAAATTTTAACTGCTATCAATAAAACATGTGTAATGTCTGTTTTAGTACATCTTAAAAAATTCACCTAGGCCCATTGTTCTCAAACTTTAATTTGCATATCAGTCAGTACAAAGCTGCTTAAGATTCAGATTCTTAGGCTCCTTCTGAAGAATCTGTTTCACTTCTGGATGGGCTGCAGAAGCTGCATTTTAACCTAACACCCCATGAAATTCTGATGTGGTTGAGTGAAGACGGACTAGAAGGCATTTAGGTTGGCACATTCTTTCTTTGAGTCCTACCAGAATTTTGTCGGGACAGTTATTCTTAACAAAATATAAGTAATTACTGCACCATAAAATAATATCAATTTAGAGTTTAATGCTGCCTCTCCCATTGCTATTAAATCCTGGTGTTGTGATTGCTTGGCCTAACTTTTTGTTTGTTTGTTTTTTGAGATGGAGTTTTGCTCTTGTTGCCCAGGCTGGAGTGCAATGGCATGATCTTGGCTCACTGCAACCTCTGCCTCCTGGTTTCAAGCGATTCTCCTTCCTCAACCTCCTGAGTAGCTGGGATTATAGGCACCTGCCACCATGCCCAGCTAAATTTTTTGTATTTTTAGTAGAGACACGGTTTCACTATGTTGGCCGGGCTGGTCTTGAGCTCTTGACCTCAGGTGATCCACCCACCTCAGCCTTCCAAAGTGCTGGGATTACAGGCCTGAGCCACCACGCCAAGCCTGCTTGGCCAAACTTTGATGCTGTGATGTTTGAGTCATTTTGCTATTCCTATTGTTTGAATGAGGGGTGAAGGGTCTGTCTTTGCTGCTTAGAAACAAGAATCAACTGTGATGAACTTAAGCAAGAAAGTAAGTCTACTTGAATTGTTTTTCCAGGCTCACAGAACTGTTGGTTGAAAAAGAAACAGGACTCAAGATAGTTGTGCATGGGGCTGGGGGAACCTGGCAGGAAGAGCTGCCCCTGAGGTTATGCTGCAGGAATAATTTGGGTCACATCTTGCTGTCATTGTCCATGCCAGGCTCAAGTCCATCACAGCAAACATCACTGTCTCTCTTGCTTAAGAGTCTAATTCTGGGGGAGAGTATTTACTCTCATTATCTGTCCCACTTGTGGCTGGTAATAAGATAGGGAGAGAAATCCTAAGAGCAGATTTCATAGACTGTTTTGAATTTTTACATAAGGCAGCAGAGAGTTCCTGATCTCTTTTATTTCCTATAGTGATACTGATGAGACAGCATAGATATCAATAATATAATTTATTATTCACATTGATTTGTACAAAGTCAGTAGAAAAAGGTCATCTGTACTCAGAAGCCCAACTTTTAATATTCTCTTTTTTTTTTTTTTTTTTTCAGACAGAGCCTTGCTCTGTTGTCCAGGCTGGAGTACAGTGGCACGATCTCAGCTCACTGCAACCTCCATCTCCTGTGTTCAAACAATTCTCCTGCCTCAGCCTCCAAAGTAGCTGGGATTACAGGCGCCTGCCACTATGCCCAGCTAATTTTTGTGTTTTTAGTAGAGACAGGGTTTCACCATGTTGGTCAGGCTGGTCTCAAACTCCTGACCTCAAGTGATCTGCCCACCTCAACCTCCCAAAGTGTTGGGATTACAGGCGTGAGGCACTGCACCTAGTCAACTTTTAATATTCTTCATGACATCCTTCAAAATTAGGCTCTTTTAAAATGTATATTAGTGCAAGTTTTTTTTTTTCATTCTATTCCATATAATACCCATGTTATCTTAATATAATGTTTAAAATGACCTACTCTCAAAGAAAATGAATACTTTGCTAAACGTGACATGTTTATTCTGTTCCTTCATATACTCTTTAGGATAGTACTGAATATACTTACCCTACTTTAAGAAGCATGAGCTTATGGTATCTACTCAAAATGGCCACTTTTTTTCCTATTCATTCATTATATATGAACAAACCAACTGTGTAATAGGGTATTTAGCTGACATAAAATTAGTTAGCTATTTGTTAATTAGAAAGCCCCATTTTAATTTTAAACCTTGTTAAAATTGCTTTTGAAATATTTTCTTGACTTAGAAAATATTGGATGCATAAAACAATTGAATATTTTTTGCTTGATTGAAAACTGAAGTTCCGGACTGGACATGGTGTTAGTGACTCATGCTCCTGGCACTTTGGGAGGCCAAGGCAGGTGGATCACTTGAGCTCAGGAGTTCGAGACCAGCCTGGGAAACATGACGAGCCCCTGTCTCTATAAAAAACATAAAAATTAGCCAGGCACGGTATTACATGACTTTAATCCCAGCTACCTGGGAGGCTGAGGTGGGAGGATAACTTGAGCCTGGGAGGTGGAGGTTGCAGTGAGCTGATATCATACCACTGCACTCCAGCCTGGGCTACAGGATGAGACCCTGTCTCAAAAAAACAAAAAACAAAAAACAAACAAAAAAACCATCAAAACACCAAAAAACCCCCCACAAAACCAAAACAACACAAAACAAAACAAAAACAAAAACAAAAACAAAAAACAAACCAGAAAAAAAAAACCAAAAACCATTAAAACCGAAGTCCCTTAAGATCTTCATTTTATTTTATTCAGAAAGGAAGGTAAGCACTCCCTAAGAACTTCCACTTATAATTCAATGTCTAGAGCTATGTCATGTGCATGTGGCCACACATAGGTGTAAGGTGGGCTGGAAATTTTATTATTTTGAATAGATGTTGATTGAACCAGTGTAGAGCATCTTTCATACTGATAATGATGGAGGACATGTGCACAAGAGAGAGTGAACAGGTGAAAGAGAGACAGACAGGGAACAGCTAAAAGATAAAGGAACACATGGGGAGCAGAAATAAGTGAAACAGGCAGTAATATTTTGGATAATTTATCAGGAAAGAAATTTTCAACAGGAATCACATGGGACTGTGTAGAAGGGAATTTGGAACTACAACATAAACAATAGTCTTTGAGACTAGAAAGTATTAGTTTATCTTCCTTTTTAACTAATGTTTTAAAAATACTAATATCAGATCGAAATTGTATGTGTTATAATAGAATTTTGATTACGTAGCTGCAATTATGTTTTGGATCTAACCTCTTTATGCCAAGTATGTTTGCTATTATAGATAGGTAATGATTTATCAAACAATTTAATACATGGTATCTAAAATGTAATATGAGGGAAAAAAAGCAAAATTTAAAATGAATGCTTTAAGAAGACTCTATAAAGGTGCATTTCAAAGATATTTTGTCCAATTAGATGTAGGCTAGAAAACTCTAAAATTAATAATACAAATATATAAGAATTATGCATTCAGTTACTTTGCATTAGGTTTTCTCTCTAATTTGAAGAACCAATAAAAGAAAATGCATTATGGGAGGGCTTATGGAAAAAAAGCAACATAAAACTTTGTACTCATTAGAACAATAATAAAAAAGTGAACCTACAACAAAACATTGAAAAATATTTTATATCTTTATATGTTTAGAGTTAAAATGTTTAAGATAGGCATGCATCAATATTTATTTACCTTTTTAACTGACATTTTGTTAACTTATCAGCTACAAGTATTGATAATGTTGAATAAGAAGGTATTAGAAGCTAGCAGGTGCAACTGGATATAATACAGTAGTTTCAGTGAGATGTTGAAGTAAGCCAGCATGTCACTCCAAAATGCCTCCTTGAGATAAAAGTTATTTTTGAGCTAAAGGCAATAAGAAACAGCAATCTCTACCCTCTTCTCTTTCTGCCTAAAGATAGGATATAAATTCTTTATAGACAATGACTCTAGACTCATCAACCCAGAGATGACACCAGAGAAATCTGCAAACAAACTTTACTCCATTACTTTCATCCCAAATATTTACCTCCCCACAGTTGCATGCCCTTGGAAGTTTAAAACTGCTTTTCTTTCTCTCTCATTCCTTTACAAGTGTATTGTTCTTTGTTGAAGATGTTATGTAAGTAGAGCTAAGTCATCTTTTTGAGGTATTTCCATTGAGATTTCTCCAGTGTGGTATGTGTGGCATGCATTCATACACTTGTTTGTTTGTCTGTCATTAATCTGTCTTGTGTTAAAGGAGTCTGTCCAAACCTAAGAACTATGATGAATAAAGGTAAAGCTTCCACTCCTCCAGTGTTGATGCTGTGTTTGAAAAATAAGAATGCAGTTGGCCTTTACACACACACACACACACACACACACACACACACTTTCAATGCTTTCTTATGCTAAGTTTCAAATATACAACAAGCTGAAAGAATTTTAGAGTTAATGCTAGTATACACAATACCTAGATTATACCATTTTCCTTTGTATACTGTTGATCATATATTACCTTCATCCCTCTGTCACCAGTCCACCTTTTTCGATGTGTTTTGAAACACAGTCATGTGTCACTTAATGACAGAGAGAAGTTCTAATAAACATGTCATTAGACAATTTCGTCATTGTGTGAACATCACAGAGCATATTTACACAAACCTAGATGGTATAGCCTACTACACATGTAGGCTATATTGTCTAGCCTATTACTCCTGGGCTACAAACTTGTACAGCATGTTACTGTACTGAATACTGTAGTCAGTTGTAACAGAATGGTAAGTATTTGGGTAGCTAAACATAGAAAAGATACAATGAAACTATGATATTATAATCTTATAGGACAACAGTTGTATATGCAGACTGTCATTGACCGAAATGCCATTATGCAATGCGTGACTGTGTATTACAGACATCAGTATGCACATCAGTATGCTTCCTCACAAGCACTTTAGCATGCGTATAACTAACTATAGCTCAATATTTTAAATATTTTTTCCTCCTAGAGGTAAAATATATATTAACAAAATGAATAAAACTTAAATTATGTTTTCTGAGCTCGAGAAATGCATAAGACTACATAAACCAAATTTCTATCAAGATATACACCATTGGCCGGGCGCGGTGGCTCAAGCCTGTAATCCCAGCACTTTGGGAGGCCGAGACGGGCGGATCACGAGGTCAAGAGATCGAGACCATCCTGGCTAACACGGTGAAACCCCGTCTCTACTAAAAAATACAAAAAACTAGCCGGGCGAAGTGGCGGGTGCCTGTAGTCCCAGCTACTCGGGAGGCTGAGGCAGGAGAATGGCGTGAACCCGAGAGGAGGAGCTTGCAGTGAGCTGAGATCCGGCCACTGCACTCCAGCCTGGGTGACAGAGCAAGACTCCGTCTCAAAAAAAAAAAAAAAAAAAAAAAAAAAAGATACACACCATTAACATTACTCCAGAACATTTTTAAGGTCTATTCCCAGTCAATCCCTGCACCTTCTTCCCCACCCAAGTGGCAATCACTATTATAATTTTTTTCATTGTAGATTAATTTGCCTTTTCTAGAGCTTCACATAAATAGAATAATATATTCTGTACTTTTTTGAATGAGGCCTCTTCTACTCAGCATAATGTTTCAGAAATCCATCTATGTTGTGTGTATCCCTAATTTCTTCCTGATATTTCTATTTTCTGTTCAATGGATACACCACAGTTTGCTTATTCATTCTTATTTATTTGCAGTAGGGCTGTTGTTAATAAAGCTATAATGAACACTCTTGTACAAGTCTTTGAACATTTTTTCATTTCTCTTGAATAAATTCCAATGAGTAAAATAGCTGGGTCATAGAATGAGTATACATTTAGTTTTCTAAGAAACTGTCAGATGCTTTTCAAAAGAGGCTGTGCCACATTGCATGCCAACCAACAATTTAAGAGAGTTCTGGATGTTGTATATTCTTTTCAAAATTTTGTGTTGCCAGTTTTTAAAATTTTGCCATTGTGGAGGATCTTTAGAATATAATTTTTTTTAAAAAGATTCTTTGTTCCTTGGCATCCCACCCATTACTTGCATAGACAACTTTGGTATGCCTAGATCGCTAGAATACTGTGCCCTCAATGGAGATTTTTGAAGAAAATGCTTGCCCATTAGGGCCTAAATTGGGAAGAGACAACCAGACCCTAGTACCCCTACTGTAATCTATCTTTGGCTGCAGGCTTTCTGGAAAGAACATAGCATTTAGGATATGAAATATATCCATTTTATACTCTGATAGTCACCTTGCTTATGTGACATTTTACCCTATAAGTCTATAAACCCTATGTTTGATTACCATTAAACATTCATGTACATTCTCCTAAAACCATTCTGCAGTAACAGCTATCAAATGCTATTTTACCATGAGGTCCAGTTATGACATTTTATATGGAGATTAGATCATTTGCATACCTTCTTTTATTCCCAGGAGAGTCACCTTTCTTTTTCACTAAATAAGGAGGGAAAGGAATCACAGTCCCGTTGCTTTAGTTTCTTTCTCTCCAATAGATTAAGTTTGATACCTAACATCTAGTTTATATTATTATGTTAAATATCCAGAAATGGTAAGCTTTTAAGACAACGTAAGTGGCTGCCTGCTGTTGGCAATGAGAACAAGGATTAACTGTCCATGGGCATGAGATAATACGGGAGGAATGAAATGTTCTAAAATTGATTCATAAAGATGGAACAACCACTTTGTAAAGTTACTAAAAAACATTAAATTGTATACTTGAAATGGGTAGATTTTACCATACATACCACATGCCTTTAGAGAGTTATTTAACTATTCCAAAAAAATTGAGTAAGAGGGACTCCTTCCTAATTCATTCTGAGGCCAGCAACATCCTGATACCAAAACCTGGCAAAGACACAACAAAAAAAGAAAACTTCAGGACAAAATCCATGATGAACATAGATGCAAAAATGCTCAACCAAAATACTAGCAAATCAATTCCAGCAGCACATCAAAAAACGGATCCACCATGATCAAATAGGCCTTATTCCTGGGATACAAGATTGGTTCAACATACGCAAATCAATAAATGGATTTATCACATAGACAAAACTAAAAATAAAAATCACACGATCATCTCAAAAGATACAAAAAAGGCTTTTGATAAAATTCAACATCGCTTCATGTTAAAAACCCTTAACAAACTAGGCATTGAAAGAACATACCTCAAAATAATAAGAGCCATCTATGACAAACCCGCAGCCGACGTCATATTGAATAGGCAAAAGCTGGAAGCATTCCCCTTAAGAACTAAACAGGACAAGTATACCCTCTGTCACCACTCCTTTTTAGTATAGTATTGGAAGTCTTAGCCAGAGCAGTTAGGCAAGAGAAAAAATAAAAGGCATCCAAATAGGAGGAGAGGAAGTCAAATGATCTCTGTTTGCAGATGATATGATTTTATATTTAGAAGAGTTCATAGTCTCTACCCAAAAGCTACTAGAAGTGAGAAACAACTTCAGCAAAGTTTCAGGATACAAAATCAGTGTACAAAATAATGAAGATTTCTATACACCAACAATGTCCAAGCTGAGAGTCTAATCAAGAACACAATTCAATTCACAATAGTCACAAAAAGAATATAATACCTAGGAACATAGCTGACTAGGGAGGTGAAAGACCTCCACAATGAGAATTATAAAACACTGCACAAAGAAATCAGAGATGACACAAACAAATGGAAAAACACTCCATGCTCATAGATAAGAAGAATCAATATTGTTAAAATGGCCATACTGCCCAAAGCAAAATACAGATTCAATGCTATTGCTATCAAACTACCAATTATATTCTTCACAGAATTAGAAAAAAATATTTTAAAATTTGTATGGAACGAAAAAAGAGTCCAAATAGCAAAGATTAGCCTAAGCAAAAAGAACAAAGCTGGAGGCAACACGTTACCTGACTTCAAAATATGGCTACAGTAAAACAAAACAGCATGGTACTGCTACAGAAAGAGACACATAGCTTAATGGAACAGAACAGAGAGCCCAGTAGTAAAGCTGCAAACCTCCAACCATCTGAACTTGAACAAAGTTGACAAAAAAATTGGACCCCTTCCTTTTACCATATCAAAATCAATTCAAGATGGATTATAGACTTAAATATGAAACCTAAAACAACTCTGGAAGATAATCTAGGAAAAACCATTCTGGAAATAAGCCTTGGCAGAGATTTCGTGATGAAGACACCAAAAGCAATGGCAACACAACCAAAAATTGACAAATTAAACCTCACTAAACAAGAACTTCTTGTTAGAAAACAACTATCAACAGAGTCAACAGAAAAACTATAGAATGGGAGAATTTGCAAACTATGCATCTGACAAAGGTAGAATATACAGAATCTATAAGAAACTTAATTCAACAAGCAAGAAACAACCAGCCTCATTAAAAAGTGGGCAAATGACAGAAACAGACACTTTTCAAGAGAAGACATATATGTACATGGACAACAAGCATATGAAAAATATGCTCAATATTATTAATCATTAGAAAAATGCAAATCAATGCCACAATGAAATACCATCTCACACCAATCAGAATGGCTATTATTAAAAAGTCAAAAAGTAACAGATGGTTGTGAGGTTGTGGAACAAGGGAGCACTTATAGACTGCTTGTGGGAATGTCAATTAGTTTAGCCATTGTGGAAAGCAGTGTGGCAATTTCTCAAAGAACTTAAAACAGAATTACCATTTGAACCAGCAATCCTATTATTGGACTGCTTGTATACACCCAAAGGAATATAAATCATTTTACCATAAAGACACAAGCATTGTGGAATACTATACAGCCGTAAAAAGAATAAGATAATATCCTTCACAGTAACATGTATGGAGCTGAAAGTCATTATCCTAAGCAAACTAAAGCAGAAACAGAAAAGCAAATGCTGCATGTTCTTAGTTATAAGTGGGAGCTAAATATTGAGAACACCTGGACACAAAGACAAAAGCAACAGACACTGAGGCCTTCTTGAGGGTGGAGGGTGGGAGGAGGAAAAGACTGAAAAACTACTTATTGGGTACTATGCTAGGTAATGAAATCATTTACACACCTAACCTCTGTGACATGCAATTTACCTGGAAACCAAACCTACATATGTACCGCTGAACCTAAAATGAATGTTTAAAAATTACCAAAAGCCCTTCAAAATAAAAGCAAAAAGAAAACCCAATTTTGAAAATATTGACTATATGTTTAAATGGCAATATTTTGAATATATTCTGTTAAATAATTTTTAATCAAAAATGCAAAAATAATAAAAAATAAAGTTGTTAAAAAATGAATGCATTCCAACACATAGAAATGATAAATTCTCACGGTGGTGGATACCCTAATTACCCTGACATGAGCATTACACATTCTATGCATGGAACAAAATATCACATGTAGCCCATAAATATGTAAAATATTATGTATCAATAAAAAATGAATGCACAAAGTAAAACCCTTGTTAAAACACAAAAACCTTTCAGATTTGAGAGAAAAAATGAATTGTATCTCTAGTTAGGGTAATTCAATCTTGTAAATCTTTGTAAATCACAAACCTAAATAATTTTATCTTAGAATAATTCATTCCAATTATTTTGTTATATACTCTATGATTTTACAGTATGAATAAGCTTTTTTAGTTAATTGAAAAAAGCTTTTCAAAACTGGAACTACATTAAATGAAAACTTCCCTTCCCATTCCAAATAATGGCAAAAATATAGTAATCTGTTAATTCTGAAAGTAGGCCATTTTGAGCAAAACTATAATAATTGGGTATAAATATCATCCAAAATTAAAATGTATAGCAATAAGAGATATTGGATATAACTTGATATACAATAGATTGCAGAATTGGTCTGGAAGAGTTCCAAATGCAGCACAAACGGCATATATTTGAATCCTACAATGAAAAGCTATTCTGCATTGTTGAGCATAAATTCTATTGGTTAAGTAATTAAACTGAGTTTCTGAAGGTCAAAGACATTGTTTCCCTGGCATGTTTTACTTGTACTGTTCTATATATGTTTAATAATAGTATATTACTGGGCCAAATTCTTAAAGTAATTCAATTATAGTAAATGATAATACTCAACTAAGAGAGTCATTAATAACTTTTAATCTATCTTTTGCAGGCATAAGATTCTATTTAGAACACACACATTGTAATTATTTAGCTGTAGGCAATAATGTACAAATATATTTAGTAGTAATAATTCATAAAATACCAAAATATTAGAACAATTTTAGTCAGATTCACAATAAATTTATTGACTGGAAAAATACAGCATTGATTCACATATTTAATTCAAGATTGAAAGTTCTTGATATATTAAATATTTGGATTAAAAATTTTTTTATTCACTTCTAGAATTTCTAGGTCTCAGGAGAGGTCTGTTAGAGATGCTGTGCTTTCTGTTACTTTTCCATCATCTCTGATGTTTTTGTAGACATGGGAGTTTTTTTTTTTTTCATATTCACTTGCTTACTATATCACCCTTTTTAAAAATTGTTAGTTTATGCCATTTCAGAATATTGGCTTCAAGTTTTTTTTTTTTTTTTTTTTTCCTTTTTCACTATTTCTTAGGAAGCTTCTAAGAGACATCAAGTACGGCATTTCCTAGGTTTTCCAATGTCCTTTTGCACTGTCTTGAGAGTCAAGTAGGGAGAAGGGGCAGGACTACATGATTGTCTTTAGACTCTCTGTATTCTGTTCAGCCTCATTTGTTCTGCATTTCAGTGCTGAATGCTTGAGAACATTCAATGGAGTTCATACATTGCATGAGTACATACATTCACATGAAAATATATCATTTTGTGATTACTTGCATGCGTTGGTTGCTGGGTGTCCATGGTATTTTATTTTATTTTATTTTATTATTTTATTTTATTTTATTTTATTTTATTTTATTTTTTCTTTGCTTAGGGACCTTTAGACCTCTACTTGACTTTAAATAGAACTTCATTATGGCAGTACATATCTCCAACCGAGTGTGTTGGAGGTTAAAATCCTTCAATAAAAAATAAGACCCTTTGTTATGCAGGTAATTAAAAAAGAAAATAAGTTAGCTCAAAATGAAGGAAAATCTACTGGATCTGGAAGGAATATGCAGAGGTCTTTTCCTGCAACATTCTGGTCTGAAAGCCATATTTGCTTAGAGATATTAGGAAAACATTGTTTAAATGGAAATCTTCAGAATATAGTGTGTTTTTTAACAATTCTTACAGCATGGAAGGTAAAAATTAAAAATCAGGGTCTAATTTTGACTCTTTTTGAGGAACCTTTTAAAACTTTTTTTTTTAAACCTAGGTTTAAAAATCTTGTATCTAAGAAAGAAACTGCAGAAAATAGAAATAGAAGTAGAAACTGTGGGAAATAGAAGACATAGTCATCGCATAGTTAGAACAAATTTGGGGAGATGTGGATAACTTCCAAGCCCAGCTGAACTTATATAAAGTTCAGGCAGCAAGGCAAAACTTGAGAAAAGGAGATCTAGGTCTTTATGATGGTTGCAGAAGACATTTGGAGAATCATCAGAGTAGCATGCATACCAAAGGTAGGGAAAAGGAAAAGATGAAAAGATACTCTAGAAAATGTGAAGGAAGGCAAAGACTTTTAAGTTAGCATTTTAAAAACAAGTCTAATTCAACTATTCAGGAGCCAATGTTATGTGCAAGTGTAAGAACCAGAAGAAGTCAGGAGCTAGAGGAGGAAGGAATGATCAAACAGGCAAAAAATGACATCGGTGAGGGTGACAGAAAAAACTAAAATATAAAAACTTGGCAAACACAAAATTAAGAGGAGGTATATTCATCTGTTTTCATGTTGCTATAAGGACATACCCAAGACTGGGTAATTTATAAAGGAAAGAAGTTTAATTGACTCACAGTTCCACATGGCTGGGGAGGACTCAGGAAGCTTACAATCATGACAGAAGGGGAAGCAAACACGTCCTTCTTCATATGGTGACAGGAGAGAGAAGTGCACACTGAAGTGGGGGAAAAGCCCCTTATAAAACCACCAGATATCATGAGACCTCACTCAGTGTCACGAGAACTGCATGGGGAACTCCCCATCATGATCTAATCACCTCCCACGAGGTCCCTCCCCCAACACATGAGGATTACAATTTGGTTTACAATTGAAGATGAGATTTGGGTGGAGACACAGAGCCAGACCATTTCAGAAGGCAATAGTATGTGTGAGCAGGGGGATCCTATGAATGTTTTTCAGACCATTGACTGTTTCGATATAGAGAAGATCAGTGTTTTTTTTTCCTACTCTAATTCTCAAAACAGAAAATCTTACCTCTGGTCACCAAGAAGTGTGGCGATATCTCCTTACCAGCCACGAAGCAATCAGTTCTACAGGGGACACTAGCTGGATGTCATCTAATTCAATTCAATTCTGACACTATCTAGCTGGGGGTAGTGTCAGATCCCACAGATTGAGGGCTCAGTTTACAAGACTGCCTCCTAGTTCGGAGGCCAGTTGCAAGTTGTAAGTAAGTTGCACCTGTACCCCTAACTGGCTATAAATCAGGGTTCCGATGATTTCTTCCCTTGAATTCAATTAACTTGCTAGGATGACTCACAGAAGTTGGGGAAATACTTTACTTATATTTAACAGTTTATTATAAAGGATACTGCAAAGGATACAGATGAACATCAGATGAAGAAGTGGATATGATGTGGTGTGGGGGAAGGAGAGAAGCTTCCATGCCTTTCCCAGGTGCCTTGCTCTCCAGAAACCTCCACGTATTCATCTCTCCAGAAGCTCTCGAAACCTAGTCTTTTTGGGTTATTATGGAAGCTTCATTACACTGGCACAATTAATTAAATCATTGACCATTGGTGACCAACTTAACCTCAGTCTCTCTACCCCACCAGAAGTTGGTAGATGGGACTGAATGTTCCAACGTTTTTATAATGCTTTGGTCTTTTCAGTGACCAGTCCCCATCCTGAAGCTACTTAGGAGCCCCTAACCCAGCCATCAGTCTACTGTTTAGCATACAAAAATTCACACTTATTGCTCAGGAGATTCCAAGGATTTTAGGGGCTATATGTCAGGAAACAAAGGAGATGAAGACCAAATATATATTTCACAATATCACACCTATTATTTTGTGAAGTACCTTTCTCAGAAAAAGAGTAGAAGCTGTCCTTTGAGCCCATGTAATTCAGAATTGAGGTACAAGAATGTAGGAGTAATTGTGGGGCTTGGAGAAAATCCCTGACACATGGAAATAGAAGTTGAGAGTTCTCCTGCTCAGAGTTGGAGACCTGGGGACTATAGGAACCATCATTCCAAAAATGTCAATAGTTTCAATGTACTTAAGGATTTCCAGTGGCAGGACCTAATCAAATTTTAAGCTGAGAAGGTCCACACAATTGAAAAGAATTGTTTCAAGACAGAGAAAAACCTGACACCATGATGTGTTTTTCTCTCCTTTTTAAAAAAAATTTTGCAAATTAAATCGAATCTGTGATCAGTTGATGAAACAGTCTGTTGTTGCACAAGGGAGTTGGTATGTGATTTCTAAATGTTTCAGTGTTCATTTGGTTCTTGGATTTGGTTCTACTGATACTCTAATTATAAATCCACTATTGTCATTTGTGACTTGATATCAATTACCTATCCCGGGAATTTAAAGATTGGGCAGATGGAGGACAACAGGTTAAGAGTTTCACTGTCATTTGACTTAGGTCTAGAATCAATATTCAGAGTGAAAGATCAGTGCCTAGACTGGGTAGAACTCTGATGATCTCATTGGAAACCTTTTCAGGCTGAAGATGCCTAAACAGAAGTCTAACTCTGATCAGATTCTGGAATAAAAGTCCTCTAACTTTGATTAAGCTATTAAACAATAAAATGGAGGACTACCTTTTATCTGAATCAATCTTTGAAAACACAGAATTTAGAATATTGCTTCATTTATGAAGGAAAACAGATTTAATGTCTAAATATTAAAGAACTAAAAAGATAAACTGCAGCATCTTGGCAAGCTTTTTCTCTTTTCCCTTTGGATCATTCTGGGGGGAAGAGTAAGAATATAATAAAAGGTCTCTTTCTTGGGATTTTTATTTTTTGATATAAAATAAAATATTTATGGTTATTAAATAAAATGTGAAACAATCTATTTCATCATTCTTAATTTTTCCTCATCAAATAAAACAACCTAATGCTCAGTGCCTCACACAAAAACAAGCAAACAAACAAAAGTTTACATGTCAAAAATCTTTAGAAAATAGAAAACATGAAATCCTTCATTACATGGGTTACAATGATTTTAAAACTAAATTTTTTGATTTTTCTCTCAGTAGAACATTAAGAGCTTAGTAAAACTGTTTCATTACTAGCATAATCTGTTCAATAAACTCAGGCTTTGTCTCTGTTTATAGCAAAGAGGGTAGAGCTATCTCAAAATTATCCTCTAGCTAAATATGCTCTCATTCTGTACCTTTGCTCTGTCTCAGTAAAAACTATTATATACTAGTAAGCTAAATAATTTTATTTTTATTTTATTTAAAATATTATGTATATAGATATGTTCTCGGTCAGATAGCTAGCAGGCAGTAGAGTGTACACTTAAAACCAGACGGAGGACCTTAATTAAATAATTTATTAATTTGACAGGCATTTATTAAACATTACTTTGTTTTAGGAACAGTACTAATTTCTGGGAATATAGTGTTGAGTAAGAATTGCCACAGCCCCTACAGCCAAGGAGCTTAGTGATTACTGAGCCCTACTCACAACAATTATTCACACACATGAAAATATCATTGTGTGTGTTAAGGATTATGAAGGCAAAATTTATAGCACTGTGGTAGCTCAAAATTGAGAAAACCTGGCTTAGAATGGGAAATCATAGATAATTTTCTAGAGGGAATGATTTTTGAGGTGAAATTTCAACAATATCAAGTTTAACAAGCTGGAGGTAATTGGACGAGAGCCTCCCAAGTAGTAGGAAGTACACATGTAAAGACATAGCCAAAGGGAACAACTTTTATTCTAAATAACTATGTATTTTGACTGCATTTTATTTTCAACTCACCTTCATCTACTACCTTTAACCTTCATGAGGGAAAATATGTGGTAATACAAAGTCAAGAGATAGATTTTGATAGCTTAAAGAGTATCAAGAGTATATTCTGAAGGCTGTTGGTAATAGCAAAAGTAAATTTATTTTATTGATTTCTATCTCTGAAAAATTTGTTCAGCCTTCTCTTTGGATTTCCAGACCCCTAGGATCTGTCATTACCCATTCAAAATGGAACTGGGATCCTGGTAGTGTAACTGAGAAGTAGAAAAAGAATAAAAGAATCATGGGAGAATAAAATAAGGAGAAAATAAATCAACATCTAGGATGACCATCTGTATGGACTCTATGACAGGCAAATTTAGTAAAAGGGGTAGGGATACATTTTGCACCATTCTGTGAATTATATTTGTATCTGTGGTCAATTTCTAGCAAGACATTTTTCTATTGTGGCTCATCTATTTATCTTCCTGGTTATTATGATTATAAAACATGAAATTAAATTTGTAGTATATATTTTAATGGAAAAAATAAATATATTTAACATGTAGCCAGTTTATTGTCCTTCCTTAGAAATAGGCCAATAAATTGCTTTACTTTCTGTAAGAATAATGTGACAATCTACTATTATTACTCATTTGTCAGAATGAAAATCTTTTGATTTTCTTTTTGAAGATTATATTAGTTTTAGAAACAATGAATATTTTTAAGGATTTTCTTATGACAGCTAGGCATTTAGATAGAAATGGTAGAAAAAGTTTACCATTTACAGATGATAAAAAGGCAAGGTAGAGAATTTTCTATTGTAAGAAATTAAATAAACCAGTATTCCAAAACTATCTTCACAGTATTTTGTTCCTATGTTGCCAATAGAGAATTATGAAGATTGTTTCATTTATAGTGTAAATTATGTATATTTACATATAGATATACATTTATAAATTTTTATTTATTTTTACATTTACATCTATAATATAGTCTACATATTTATACATTTACATCTACAATATAATTTACATATGTATCTATACTATCTACAATAAACAAAATACTTTCTGAAAAATAAAGAAAATAAGGGATTAAATAGTTCTCATTCTTTTCAAGGTTCTTTTCTTTTGACAAAGCTTAGGTTTTGTCAAAGCAAAAATTGTACTGAACAAAGTTGCTTAGTTAAGCAGACAAGGAAAATATTATTCAAGGCTATTTTAATAGGGGAGAGAGTGGAACTACATCTGAGCTCAACTGCAATTAAACAAAGGGCAGGAGGGCTTTTAAGCACTGAGGACAGTTAGTGGAAGAGTATTAAAGGATGCTAGGGTCAGGGGGAGGTAGGCAGCGGATCAGTGGAATATGTGGGTCTAATTGAATTATTTCCTGGGTTTGCAGGTATTTTTCTCTGTGATTAGGCTATTTGTGTTTGCTAACTGGCACTTATGCTTACTGAAGAAGTTAGACTTCTATCCTTCCATAGGATCTAGAAGATAGGAGCATTATCAGTCTTGGTGATTACATTTCAAAGGGATGGCTTCAAGGTCCTTAAGAAAAATATTCCTGCATTGTAAGCTGGCAAGAAGCTTTTGAAAAGCTTTACCACTCAAAGGGGCAGAGAAAGAATTTACAATTACAAGTTTTCTAAGGAAACTGCTCTAAGAAAAGGGAGGTCAGAAGTCCAAGTTTAATCAAGCTGAAGGGAATTTTAAGGCTGTCTTGGTCATGTTTTTTTTTTTTTTTTTTTTTGTTTATCAGAACTCTTTGCTTATAAGCTTGAAGTTCAGATAATATTTTGATATTGAAGAAGTGTAGAACTGGCATTTTGATTTTCAGTGCCTTTTGTTTTCCTGTTAGGCTAGATGACATAGAATGTAATCAAGTAAGAATTAGTGATAATAAAGATAATAGTTCACTTTATTTATGTGAGCTTTTTTTGTAATTTATTTTTCAAGACCACTCCTACAATGGGGTCTGATGTATTAATTGATGAAAGTATTTCATTGCCTTTCTATTTTTTTTCAATTTTCATCAATTAAATATTTTTATTAGCATGTAGTTGAATTCCTTTCTAATTGTCTTTGAAATAAATGGGTTGTTTTGATGTGAGAACTATTTAATTTATTTTTACTAACCTTACACAGATGGATTTAACTAAAACCAAAAGCTCTGCATTCTGTGAGCTTTCAACCTCCACTTCCCAACATCTGGTTTATAGCACATTAGTACTATAATCTTTATTGTTGCCAGGAAAGTACCTGGGATCTACTTCATTTGTAATAGACAAGAAACATTTTTAATGCCTTAGTTCCAGTCTTTGTTTTATTTTACTCTTTTTGTTTTAATTTAAGCTTTTTCTTTCTTTTCAAAACCAAAGTTATAACAAAAATTAATTATTAAAAAATAGTGTATCTGAATCTCACTGGAGAAATCTTTTAAAACACTCTCCTTTTAACTCAGTGAATGTAGAAAATAATGAAACAGCTTTGTAACTGCTGGACAAGCCCAAACTGGGCCTACTCTGTTGATAACAGAATGTCAAGGTACCTTGCAGGCATAACAGAACCAAAAGTACATGTCATGTACCCTGCCTGAATGCACACTAGAAAAAGCTTTTACCTCTAACAACACCGGAACTTATTCATCACCATGGAACCAAGAAGAGGACATGACCAGAATCTGAGTGCCAGAACCCTTTAAAAAAGCAAGGAGTCCAATGGCCCAGAAGATCTGGAGCTAAAATCCACTGCAACACACCTTACTAAAAATGGTCAAATTTAGAGCCCTCCAATTAGACTCTGCCACGCTAACATTCCTGAATCCTTTCCGTTGCCCTCTGACCCCTTTAAAACTTGCTCCAGATCCCAAACTGGGGAGACAGATTTGACCTGCACTTCCTCTCCTTGCTGATTGACCTTGCAATAAAGCCTTTCTTTTCTCAGAAGCCAGTGCCTTGGTACTGGCTCCTATGTGCATCAGGCAGCGAGCCCATTTGCTTGATAAAAATTTTATTATTGCATAGTCATTAAACCAGATTGCAATGTGCATCATAGGCAGTATGCTAAATGGACTACAAAGACAAAAAGACATTCTACCCTCTTTATATAGCGAGGTAGATATAATCCATGATGTACATGTTAATTTTCTTTATTCAAAGGAAAAATGAAACTTCCTGTCTCTTTTTGACAAGCAAAAATGTACAACTTGGAGCCTGGTGCCAGGGCTAAACATCCAGAGACAGGGCGCCAACTTCCTTGGTGTTTATATTGCAAGAGATGGCTTCAAGACCCCCAGAAAGACATTCCTGGCATGTAGAAAAGCCAATAGACTCATTTAGCTTATTTAAGTATTTACATACCTTTTCAGGAGACAGAGAAAGCATTTACAATTTCAAGTTTTCTGAAGGAAATACTAAAGAAAAGGTAGGAGTAGGTAAGTTTCTTTTTTTTTTCACACCATGAAAAAATTTCAATTTAAATTGTTCAGATTTGTATTTACCCTCATAATCTATGCAACATTCTTTGAAACTAGTTTCTACCACTTTTACACCATTTTAAATATAACTGAAAGTGATATATTTAGCCATATTTTAACAAGTGCAGCAGACAAAACCCCTAAACAAGTGCTTTTGTGACTAAAGGTATCTTCTGTGAATTAGTGAGAACACCTTAACATTTTATCAGAAATTCTTTTAAAAACCGTACAAAACATGTTTCTTTGAAACACAATAACAGGAATTAGGTATAGTTCTGTAATCTTGTAGTGATTTAAAGTGAGTCAGATTTAGAAAGTCATTAATGGTGAGAAAATTTATTTGCCTAGAACTCTCAATATTCTATCTGTACGCAAATTACAGAGCTGGTGTTTCAAAGTCTCGCCTCTTATTTATGAAATGGAAAAGTTCTGAAGGGCACATTTCTTTAAGACAAAATTATATTTTGAGTCCTAAAATGCATTCTTGCATTCATTCGAAGAATATTTATTGAGGATCTACTGTATATAAATCAGTATTCTGGGCCTGAACAGAGTTAATAAACAAAACTAGGTGTTTAAAGGAGCTAATATTTTTTATTATCTTAGAATGTTCAAGGAGTCACGAAGAAAAATAACATTTACATTTATATAATGTATTGAAAATAAATATGCATTTCTTTAGAAAATAAGTGAGTGGATATTCATACATTTTCATATTTTAAAGTATTTCTGTTTTCAACTTTCTACATCTATCTCTCTGAGGTGATCATTTGCAATGTGGCTGAGGCACAGATTTGAATTTAAGGTGCTGCGAAACAGGAGAGCCAGAACAAGTAAATTACCTAGTAGCTGGAGTAAGCTAGTACCACAAAGCAACATTACAATATGACTCTGTAATTCTGTACTTGTTGTTAAGTTTATATGTAATAATTCTTGTGAAGATATTTAGTTTTTGAACTTGGCGAAAATTTATATTCATTGTTTACACTCTGGGGGAGAAGAAATCCCACCCGTCACTAGGCCCATGATTGAGACCCTACAACAAAAGACAAATTAACAAATTAATATGAGTTGTACATAGCATGCGAGCCTTCAGGCGGAAATGAAGACCCAAAGAAACAGAAACCTGTGTATTTTTATGGTAAGTTTGATAAAGTAGAAACTTATGAAGAAGTATGATTATGTAGGGGAGGAAAAAAGTTTCCTCAGTTTTCCCAGGGTTCCTGTCTAGGTCTGCAATCAAACCGAGAAGATGACAGATTAATAGGAGAAAACATGCAGATTTATTTAATCAAAAATTTAAATGACAGCCTCCAGAAATTTAGAGCCAAGGAAACAGGAAAACTTTTGTTATGCTTAGATTTGATGAAGAATGAACAATCATGTAGAAATGTGATTGCACAAGTGGTAATAGATGGAGAAGTGGGAAGCCAGCAAGACCTGTCTGTTCAGATTCTTCTTGGTTTCTCTCTGGAACATTCCTTCTTCCTGGGTTAGGCAGGACCCCTTCAGGAAAGAGGTGTTATGATCTATCAGGTAAGGTATGTCAGAACATTTCTTTATGGCCAACTGTTAGACAGAAAGGTGGGGAAAAGTTAAGGTAACATTTTTAGGTTTTATGGCTTGCTTTTGGGAAGAGGAATTCTAGTTTTTATGGCATTTCTTGTGGGAGAAAGAGGGGCAGGAGAAAGGAGGGCAGGAGAAAGTCAGATTTTGCTTCTGAGGCCCTTTTGGTTTCCTTCAGCTCAGCATACTCAACATGCCAAGGCCCTATACTTGAAGTATTGTCTTCTCAAACCTGACACTGGATACAAGGGATATGAGACTCTAAAGAGAATGGACTACAGGGAACTTTGGCAAGGCCTGTTTGTTCAGATTCTTCTCTGTGTCCCTGTGTCTTCAGAGTTAAGAATGTTTGTTTCTTCTAGGTTTAGGGTGGGCACCTCTCACGTGAAGGTCTTATAACCCCCTTCAGGGGACTGTCACTTAGATTTTATGGCCTGTTTCAAGGTATGAGGGGAAGGTGAGAGTGATCTTCCTGCTCCCACTGTTTTCTCCAATGCCAAAGTGCCATGTTTTAGAGTAGTGTGTCCTGAACCCCATCAACATATTAAAGAGAACTTTAAATATATCATTTTACAAGCTGAGATATTTTTAACGCATTTTATGGTTCATCGATTCATTTTTGTTTTCAATTAGCATTATTATAAAGCCTTTTTGAAAATTTAAAGACTAGGAGTGCAGGGATCAGAATGCCCATTGAAATACTTTTTGATTTTGAGACTGTTGATGATTCAAAGCTGTAAAAGCTTTAATGAGAGAATGGTGTGAAGAGTAACAATGGTACTGCTGTAAAGGGGTCTAGAATAAGCCGTTGTGGCATAAAAATTATTTTAAGCTGAAGGCACTTAAGTTTCTGAAATTCTTTATCTGCCTAAAGCAGAGCCTCTCAAAAGAACTCAATTGTCATAAATCCTCTCCCTGGGAGAAACTAATCTTTCCTTCTCACGGATGAGAAGTCAGCACCACACCCAATCAGACATTGTCACAAAACTCTCATATTGCTCATCTATTCTGAGGAGCCATTTAACTTTCCAAAAAGTTGTTTGTTTTTTCATAAGTGATTTTTAAAAATTATTTTAAAAATCTTTATGTTTTGTCGATACATAGTAAGTATATATATTTACGGGGTAGATGAGATGTTTTGATATGGGCATGCAATATGAAATTATCACATCATGGAGAATGGGGTATCCCTCCTTTCAAGCATTCATCCTCTGAGTTATAAACAGTCCAATTATACTCTTTAAGTTATTTAAAAATATACAATTAAGTTATTTACTACTGTCACCCTATTGTGCTATCAACTAGTGAGTTTTATTTATTTGTTCTAACTATTTGTTTTTGTACCCATTAACAATCCCCACCTCTCTCCCACCCTCCCACTACGATTCCCAGCCTCTGGTAACCATCCTTTTACTCTCTTTCCATGAGTTAAACTGTTTTGATTTTTAGATCCCACAAGTAAGTAAGAACGTGTGATGTTTGTCTTTCTGTGCCTGACTTATTTCACTTAACATAGTAATCTCTGTTTCTACCCATGTTATTGCAAATGACAGGCTCTAATTCTTTCTTATAGCTGAAGAGTACTGCATTGTGTATGTGTACCACATTTTCTTTATCCATTCATCTGTTGATGGACACTTAGGTTGCTTCCAAATCTTAACTATTGTAAACAGTGCTGCAACAAACACAGGAGTGAGATACCTCTTTTTTTTTTTTTTTTTTTTTCCTAGACGGAGTCTTGCTCTGTCATCCAGGCTAGAGTGCAGTGGCATGATCTTGGCTCACTGCAACCACTGCCACCCGGGTTCAAGCAATTCTCCTGCCTCAGCCTCCCGAGTGAGAAATTACAGGCGCCTACCATCACACCCAACTAATTTTTGTATTTTTAGTACAGACGGGGTTTCACCATGTTGGCCATGCTGGTCTCCAACTCCTGACCTCATGATCTGCCCGCCTCAGCCTTCCAAAGTGCTGGAATTGCAGGCGTGAGCCACAGCACCCAGCCTCAGATTTCTCCTTAATATACTTATTTCCTTTCTTTTGGATATATACCCAGCAGCATCATTGCTGGATCATATGGTAGCTAAATTTTTAGTTTTGTGAGGAATCTCTAAACTGTTCTCCATAGTGGTTGTACTAATTTACATTCCCACCAACAGGGTATGAGAGTTCCCTTTTCTCTATATCCTTGCCAACATTTGTTAATGCTTTTTGGATATAAACCATTATAACTGGGGTAGGAAGATAGCTAATTGTAGTTTTGATTTGCATTTCTCTGATGAGCAATGATGTTGAGCTCCTCTTCATAGGCCTGTTTGCCATTTGTATGTCTTCTTTGCAGAAGTGTCTGTTCAAATCCTTTGCCCATTTTTTGATTGGATTATTAGGTTTGCTCCTGTAGAGTTTTTGAGCTCTTTGTATATTCTGGGTATTAATCCTTTGTCGGATGGGTAGTTTGCAAATATTTTCTCCCACTTTGTGGGCTGTCCCTTCACTTTGTCGAGTGTATCCTTTGCTGTGCAGAAGCTCTTTAACTTGATGTGATCCCATTTGTCCATTTTTGCTTTGGATGCCTGTGCTTGTGGGATATTGCTCAAGAAACTTTTGCCCAGACCAATGTCCTAGAGATTTTCTCCAGATTTTCTTGTAGTAGTGTTTTAGTGTAAGGTCTTAGATTTAAGTCTTTAACCCATTTTGGTTGGATTTTTGTATATGGCAAGAGATAGGGGTTTAGTTTCACTCTTCTGTATATGGGTATCCGGTTTTCCCAGCACCATTTATTCAAGAGACTCTTTTCCTGAGTGTGTTCTTGGCACCTTTGTTGAAAATGAGTTCCCTGTACATGCGTGCTTTAGTTTCTGGGCTCTATTCTGTTCCATTGGTCTCTGTGTCTGTTTTTATGCCAGTACCATGCTGTTTTGGTTACTATAGTGCTATAGTATAATTTGAAGTCAGATAATGTATTCCTCGAGTTTTGTTATTTTTGCTTAGGATAGCTTTGGCTATTCTGGGTCTTCCATGGTTCCATATAAATTTTAGGATTGTTTTTTCTATTTCTGTAAAACATGTTATTGGCACTTTGATAGGGATTGCCTCATCTGTAGGTTGTTTTGGGTAGTATGGAGATTTTAACACTATTGATTCTTCCAGTCTATGAACATGGAACATTTTTTCCCATTTTTTGTATTCTCTTCAATTTCCTTTATCAGTGTTTTATAGTTTTAATTATAGAGCTAATTCACCTCTTTGGTTAATTCCTAGGTATTTGATTTTATGTGTGGCTACTGTCAATGGGATTGCTTTTCTTGCTTCTTTTACATATTGTTCACTGTTGGCATATAGAAATGCTACTGATTTTTGGCCGGGCACAGTGGCTTATGCCTGTAATCAAAACACTTTGGGAGGATGAGGTGGGAGGATCATGAGGTCAAGAGATCGAGACCATCCTGGCCAACATGGTGAAACTCTGTCTCTACTAAAAATACAAAATTACCCGAACGTGGTGTGGTGCATGCCTGTAATCTCAGCTACTAGGGAGGCTGAGGCAGGAGAATTGCTTGAACCCAGGAGGAGGTGGTTGCAGTGAGCCAAGATTGCACCATTGCACTCCAGCCTGGGCAACAAGGGCGAAACTCTGTCTCAGAAAAAAAAAAAAAAGAAAAAAAGAAAAATAAATAAATGTTACTGATTTTTGTATGCTGATTTTGTATTCTGCAAATTTGCTGAATTTGCTTATCAGTTCTAAGAGTTTTTTTTGTGTGTAGCATCTTTAGTTTTTTCTAAATATAACACCATATCATCTGCAAACAGGGATAATTTGACTCCTTCCTTTCCAATTTGGAGTCCAATTTGACTCCTTCCTTTCCAAATTGGTTTATATCTTTCTCTTGTCTGATTGCTCTAGCTAGGACTTCCAGTACTATGTTTAGTAACAGTGGCAACAGTGGGCATCTTTGTTGTCTTCTAGATCTTAGAGGAGAGCCTTTCAGTTTTTACCCATTTAGTATACTACCTGTGGCTTTTATTATGCTGAGGTATGTTTTTCCATTATCCAGCTTTTGGAAGGTTTTTATTGTGAAGGGATGTTGAATTGTATCAAATGCTTTTCAGCAGCAATTAAAATCATCATATGGATTTTATCTCTCATTCTGTTGATATAATGTATCACATTGATTGATTTGCATGTGTTGAACCATCCTTGCACCTCAAGGATAAACACCACTTGGTCATGATAAATGATCTTTCTGATGTATTCTCGAATTTGATTTGCTAGTATTTTGTTGAGGATATTTGCATCAATATTCAGGAGATGTTGGTCTGTAGTTTTCTTTTTTTGTTTGTTTGGTTTTTTTTTGGTTTTGATATCAAGGTAACACTGGCCTTGTTGAATGAGTTCAGAAACATTCCCTTCTCCTCTATTTTTTGGAATAGTTTGACTAAGTTCATATTTAGTTTTATATATATTTGGTAGAATTCAACGGTGAAGCCAACAGATCTCAGACACTTCTTTACTGGGAGACTTTTTATTATAGCTTTAATCTTATTACTTGTTTTTTGGTCTCTTTGGGTTTTGGATTTTTTTCCTGTTTCAATTTTGGTAGTTCATATGTATCTAAGAATTTGTCCATTTCTTCTGGATTTTCTGATTTGTTGGCATATAGTTAGTTGCTCATAGTACCACTAATAACACTTTGAATTTCTGAGGTACCAGTTACAATGTCTCATTTTTCATTTCCCATTTTATTTATTTGGATTTTCTCTCTTTTTCTAGCCTGGGTAAAGATTTTTCAGTTTTGTTTAACTTTTGCAAAAATACCAACTTTTTGTTTCATTGACCTTTTGTATTTTTTATTTTATTTGCATTTATTTCTGCTCTGATCTTTATTATTTCTTTTCTTCTAATAACTTTGGGCTTGGCTTGCTCCTGCCTTTCTAGTTCATAAACATGTATTGTTGTAGTGTTTATTTAAAATTTTATCTCCCCTTTGATAAAGGCACTTATAGCTATACACTTCTATCTTAGTACTACTTTTGCAGTATCCTATAGGTTTTTGTATATTGGGTTTCCATTATCCTTTGTTTCAAGAATTTTAAAAATTTTCTTCTTAATTTTTTTTTTTTTTTTTTTTGATATGGAGTCTTGCTCTGTCACCCAGGCTGGAGTGCAGTGGCGCAATCTTGGCTCACTGCAAGCTCTGCCTCTCAGGTTCACGCCATTCTCCTGCCTCAGCCTCCAGAGTAGCTGGGATTAGAGGTGCCTGCCACCGCTCCTGGCTAATTTTTTGTTTTCATATTTTTAGTAGAGACGGGGTTTCACCGTGTTAGCCAGGTTGGCCTTGATCTCTTCTTCTTAATTTTTTTATGAACCCACTGGTCAGTCAGGAGCATGATGTTTAATTTCATGTGTTTGTATAGTTTCCAAAATTCCTCTTGTTATTAATTTCTGGTTTTATTCCATTGTGGTCAGAGAAGATACCTCATATTATTTCAATTTTAAAAAATGTTTAAAGATTTGTTTCGTGACCTAACATTCTGAAGGCCTATCCTTGAGAATGATCCATGTGTTGAGGAAAAGAATTTGTGTTCTGTAGCTCTTAGATGAAATGTTCTGGAAATATCTATTAGAGCCATTGGTCTATAGTGCAGATTAAGTGTGTGTTTCTTTGTTGATTTTCTGTCTGGAAGATTTGTCTAATGCTGAAAGTGGGGTGTTGAATTCTCCAGATATTATTGTATTGAGGTCTATATCTCCCTTTAGCTCTAGTAATATTTGCTTTATATATATGGGTGCTATGTTGGATACACAGGTATTTAAAATTGTTATATCCTCTTGCTGCATTGACACCTTTGTCATTATATAGTGACCTTCTTTGTTTCTTGTTATAGTTTTGTTTTGAAATCTATTTCGTCTTATATAAGTATAGTGACTCCTGCTCTTTATTAATTTCTACTGGCATGGAATGTCTTTTTCCATCCCTTTATTTTCAGTCCTTGTCTTTATAGGTAAAATGTGTTTCTTGTAGGCAACAGCTCAGTAGGTCTTGTTTTTTCCTATCCATTTAGCCAGTCTACATATTTTGATTGGAGAGTTTAGTCTATTTACATTTAATGTTATTGTTGATTAGTAAAGACTTTATCCTGCCTTTTTTTTTTAAATTTTTTTATTTTCTGGTTGTTTTGTGGTCTTCTCTTTCTTCTTTCTTTCCTTCCTGTCTTCCTCTAGTGAAGGTAATATTTTTCTGGTGATATAATTTGGTTTCTTGCTTTTAATGTTGTGTGTGTCCATTGTATGTATTTTGGTTTGAGGTTACCATGAGGCTTGTGAATATTATCTTATAACCCATTATTTTAAACCGATAAAACTTAACACTATTTACAGAAAAAAAACAAGCGAAAAGAAAGCTGATAAAATCCCTATGCCTTAACTTCATCCCCCCACTTTTTAACTTTCAGTTGTTTCTATTTATATCTTATTCTACTGACTATGTCTTGATAATTTGTTGTATTTATTATTTTTGATTGGTTCATCATTGAGTCTTTCTATTTAGGACAAGAGTAATTTACTCCAGAGTCACAGTGTTATAATATTCTGTGTTTTTCTGTATAGTTACTGTTAGCAGTGAGTTTTGTGCCTTCAGGTGATTACTTATTGCTCATTAATGTCCTTTTCTTTCTGATTGAAATGATCCCTTTAGTGAATTCTTGTAGAAAAGATGTGTTATACATGAAATCCCTCAGCTTTTGTTTGTCTGGAAAAGTCTTTATTTTTCCTTCATGTTTGAAGGGTATTTTAACCAGATATACTTCTCTAGGGTAAAGGTTTATTTTTCTTCAATACTTTAAATATGTCATGCCACTCTTTCCTGGCTTGTAAGGTTTCCACTGAGAAGTCTGCTACCAGATATATTGGAGCTCCATTTCATGTTATTTGCTTCTTTTATATTGCTTCTTTTTGGACCCTTTCTCTATCCTTGATTGTTGGGAATTTAATTATTAAATGCCTTGAAGTAGTCTTCTTTTGATTAAATCTGCTTGACGTTGTATAACCTTCTTGTACTTGGGTATTGATATCTTTCTTTAGGTTTGGGAAGTTTTTGGTATTATTCCTTTGAATCAACTTTCTAATCTTATCTCTTTCTCTATCTCCTGTTTAAGGCTAATAGCTCTTATATTTGCCCTTTTGAGCTATTTTCTAGATCCTGTAGGCAGGCTTTATTGTTTTTAATTCTTTTTTCTTTTGTCTCCTCTGACTGTGTATTTTCAAAGAGCCTATCTTCAAGCTCACAAATTCTTCTGCTTGATAAATTCTGCAGTTAAAGGATACTAATGCATTCTTCAGTATATTAATTTCATTTTTTAGCTTTAGAAGTTCTGCTTCATTTTTCTTAAATTATTTCAATCTCTTTGTTAAATTTATGTGATAGAACAATAAGATCCTTCTCTGTGTTATCTTGAATTTCTTTGAGTTTTCTCAACACAGCTATTTTAAATTCTCTTCCAGACAGTCACATATCTCTATTTCTCCAGGATTAGTTCCTGGTGACTTATTTAGTATATTTGGTGCTTTCATGGATGGTGTTGATTCTAGTGGATGTTCTTCAGTGTCTGAGCATTGAAGAATTTGGTATTTATTGTAGTCTTCACTGTCAAGGATTATTTGTAGCCATCCTTCTTAGGAAGGCTTTCCAGATATTTGAAAGGACTTGGGTTTTGTGATCTAAGCTGTGTCTACCTTAGGGGGCACCCATAGTCCAAGAATGCTTTGGTTCTTACAGACTTGCAGATGTACCACCTTGATGGTCTAGGATGAGACCTGGGAGAATTCTCTGGATTACCAGGTACAGACTCTTGTTCTCTTCTCTTACTTTCTCCCAAACAAGTGGAGTTTCTCTCTCTGTTCTGAGCCATCTCAACCTGGGGGTGGAGTGACACTGGCATCTCTGTGGCCACTGCCACTGTGATTGCAGTGGGTCAGACCTGAAGCCAGCATATCACTGAGTTTTATCCAAGGCCTGCTGTAACAACTCCCTGGCTATTGCGTATGTTCTCTAAAGGCCTTGGGGCTCTAGAATCAGAAGGTAGCAAAGTCAGTCTGGCCTATATCCTTCCCTTCAGGGCGACAAGGTCCTCTAGGCCCTGTGTGGGTCCAGACGTGCTATTCAGGAATCAGTAACTAGAGTAAAAAACCTTAGAAGTTGACCTGGTGTTCTATTGTATTTCAGCTGAGCTGGCACTCAAACTACAAGACCTAGTTCTTCCTGCTCTTCCTTACCCTTTCAAAAGCAGAGGAGACTTACCCTGTAGTTACCACCAGTCCTGGCCATGAGGAATACTACCAGACTACCAGCCAATCTTTCCCTAAGGCCCAAGAGTTCTTAACTCAGCTTGTGGAGAATGCTGCCTGGTCTGGGATTCACACTTCAGGGTAGTGGGCTCCCCTCTGGCCGAGGGCAGATCCAGAAATGCTGTCCAAGAATCAAGTCCTAGAATTGGAGACCCCAAGAGCCTGGTTGGTACTATTTTCTCCTATGGCCATGCTGGTGCATAAGGGTAGGACAAAGTTTTCTTTACTTTTCCCTCTGCTTTTCTCGAACAGAAGGAGTTTTGCCCCATTGCCACCATAGCTGGTAATGTGCTGAGTCTCGCCTGAAACCAGCAAATCTCAGAGGCGCACTCAAGAACCTTGACGTAGTACCTGGGTATCACTGCTGGTTATTCTGTTCCCAAGGGCTCTTCAATTAGCAGGTGATGAATGCTTTCAGAACCTGGTCCTTTCCTTCAAGGCAGTGGGTTTCCTTCTGGCCCAAGGTGTGCCTAGATATATTGCCTGGTAGCTAAGCCCTAGAATGGGGACCTCATGATGCTGCCCAATACCCTATCCTGCTGTGGCTGAGCTAGTATCTAAGATGGAAGACAAAGTCTTCCCCACTCTTCCCTCTCCTCAAGCAGAAGGAAGAGGTCTCTTTTGGAGTCATGAGCTGTGCAGCCTGGGGTTAAGGGAGGGGTGATGCCAGTACTCCCTTGACTGCCCCAGTTGGTGTCTCAGTGTGTCACATGCCACTCCCCAGCACTCCCCAAGTCCACTGTATCTGGGTGTAGTTCAGTACTAGGACTTGCCTGAGAGTTGCAGTGCAGTCGACTGCCTTTCAAATTTACTTGGAGACACAGAGTACTGTAGCCCCCGGTGGTGAGGTTGGCAGACACTCAAGTTATGACTGCTGGGATCCTCAATTCCTCTCTGGCTAGGGCTAGTTTAAATGCTCTCTCTGTGGGCAGATGTCAGCTGATTTTGGTCTGGTTTTTCTTTCTGCTTTAACAGGACAGTGCTGAGTTCAATGCCTCACAGTTGCTATGTTTTCCCTTCTCCAGTGCCCAGAAATGCTCTCAGCACCATGCCCTTACTGCCAAGGCTAGGAGGGGAATGGTGTCAGCATTCTAGACAGTTTTTTCTATCTCTTCCACACCTTTCTCAGTGATATAAAGTTAAAATCAGGTACTATGAGTGCTCACCTTATTTTTGATTCTCATGAAGTTGTTTTTATCTGTACAGATAGTTATTAACTTGGTGTCCTTGTTGGGGATGGGGACAATTAGTAAAACCCTCTATTCCACCATCTTGCTTCACTCCATAAGTGCCCTTTCTACTCACTTTCTTTCTTTTTTTTTTGGGGGGGGGGAACGGAGTTTCGCTCTTGTTGCCCATGCTGGAATGCAATCAATGGCAGGATCTTGGATCACTGCAACCTCCGCCTCCCGGGTTCAAGCGATTCTCCTGCCTCAGCCTCCCGAATGGCTTGGGATTACAGGCATACACCACCACGCCCGGCTAAGTTTTGTATTTTTAGTAGAGACGGAGTTTCTCCATGTTGGTGAGCTGGTCTCGAACTTCTCACCTCAGGTGATCCGCCCATCTCAGCCTCCCAAAGTGCTGGGATTACAGGCATGAGCCACCGCGCCCGGCCTCTACTTACTTTCTAAGAAGTCATTTGTTTTTCCAGAAGAGCCCCTCTGCCCCTCCTGATCACTTATTCAAATGGCATATAAACCCCTATTCTAACCATTCCTTGAATCACATTTCTTTGTGAATGCTTGTATATACCCATGTAATTAAATCTGTTTCTTTCTTTTGCTGATTTGCTTTTGTCTAATTTTCAGGTCCTCAGTTACTAAACATAAAAGGGTAGAGGAAAAGTTTTTCTTCCCTGACAGGTGGTACTAATTAGGGAAAAACAATCTGAAAGGGAAGATTTAATTGAAGGAACAGGAATCATTGCCTTTTGTCAACCGCTTTGCTCAAAGAGAGGCTGTCCATCTAGGAATAAAAGAATTAGAACTTGTGTTGTTTCATTTGTTTCCTTTTGTTTATAATTGAGATTATTTCTCCTATAGATAATAGAAGCAGGATTTTAGTCAATCTGAGAAAAATTTATATAATTTTGTTTAAAATGGTTTTGTTCTTTTCAATGAGTTATTAATGTTTCCACAAGGAAAGGAAGATTGAGCTGTCTTATTCAAATATTGGTTGTTACTTTTTGGCTTCAGACTGTTTAATTATTTTTCACTGTGTTAGCAATAAAGACCATAGTCCACATTTGCAATAAAGGGCCTTCCATGGGACATCCCTTATCAGCCTCTATAGACCTTACTTTCCAATTTATGCTTCTTACCTTCCACCCTACGGGAGTGTTACAACACCTTAGCAGAAGAATACTTTCAACAAATGGTTCTCAACTTTAATGTGCTTCAGAGTCTCCTAGCAAACCAGCTTGCTAAACTGCAGATTCCTAGGCTTTCAGGGTGAAGGAAAGAAAAATATTTCACCCCAAAATATACTTCTTTGTCATATTTTGAGATGTTTGTTCAGAGGGCCTGCAAACAGAAGTAGCCCTGCAAGGTTGTCTTTTGTTGGGGGAGATTTGCATCTATAGAGAAAATCTGCACGATGCAGCCAGGTTTTCTCTGAGGCTTTTCTTTGTCCAGATCTAGGAAATATTAACTGAGAGTCTGACACCTATAAAGGTTTGAAAGAAACATTCACCATCTATTCTCTCTGAGGACTGCTACATGTGAAGTTTCATCTATATAACAAGACCACATTTGCTAGCCAGGCTTCCTCTTCTCCCTCTCCCATAGCCTGTTTTGCTACAATAACCTGTTTTGCCATGATCCAAGCTGCCATTCTTTCTGTAACCACAGGAGGGTATATAAGCTTTTGAACCCAACTGGGACATGGGGGTAATCATGCTGTGGTTTCTCCCTCATGTGCACTTTAATAAATGTGTATGCCTTTTCTCTGGTTAATCTCCTTTTGTGAATTGATTTTTCAGCAAACATTCAAAGGACAAATTGGAAGCTTTCCTTTAGTCCTCTACAAGGGAATTACAGATTCAGCAAGTTTGGGAGGTAAAGCCCAGGAACATGCATTTTAGAAAACGTGCATTCTGGAAACTCCAGGGGATTTGAAGCAAGTGTCCATGATCATACTTTGAGAAAATTGGGCTTAAAGGATTTGCAGTCCTGGGGTGGCAAGGAGGAAGGCTGAAGAATTGGTTAAGGTGGCACTCCACATGTAGGAATACCATGAGCAAAGGCAGTTTATGTTGGCATGCAGGAGATGGTTGTTAAATTTTCAGCAATTTTGTGAGTTGATTTTTGAATACAGCCATTATTAAATAGATTATATAAACTGACCATTAAATAAACTCTATTAAACCCAAAAGTAATAAACATAAAAGAACTTACTACTTCCTAATTATTTCACTACCTTTTACTATTACCTATGCTCTTAGGCACATCTATGCTCTTAAGTATGTGTCTATTTTAACTGTGTGGTAAAATTACTGTATTATCATGTGCTACTTGTAAACCAAAAAGTATCTGAGACAAGTCTCAATCAATTTAGAAGTTTATTTTGCCAAGGTTAAGGATATGCCCATGACACAGCCTCAGAAGGTCCTGAAGACGTGTGCCCAAGGTGATCAGGGTAATGGTTGGTGTTATATTATACGTTTTAGGGAGACTTAAGACATCAATCAATACATGCAAGATTTACATTGATTTGGTCTAGAAAGGCAAAACAACTCAAAGTGGGGCTTCCAGGTTATAGGTGGATTCAAAGATTTCCTTATTGGCAATTGGTTCAAAGAGTTTATCTAAAGATCTGGAATCCATACAAGAGAGTGTCTGGGTTAAGATAAGGCGTTAAGACCAAGGTTATTATGCAGATGAAATCTGTAGGTAGTTGGCTTTAGAGAGAATAGATTGTAAATACTTTTAATCAGACTTGAAAAGCTACCAGACTCCTAATGTTAATTCTGTCCTGGATCAGGGAAAAGACCTGGAAAGGGAAAGGGATTTCCGTAGAATGTAGATTTTTTGAAGCCACAAGAGACAGCTTTGCAAGGCCATTTCAAAATTTGTCAAAGAAATCTATTTTGGGGTAAAACACTTCAATTTCTTTCTGGGGCTGCTGTCTGTCTTGTGATGCTGTACTAGAGTCAGGCTGGAATTTGGTATCTTACTGCTACAAAAAGTATTAAGATATCCATTTTAATGTTAATGCTGGTCAGTTGTGCCTGAATTCCAAAGGGTGGCGGGTATAATGAGGCGTATTCGATCCCCCTTCTTATCATGGCCTCAACTAGATTTTTAGGTAAACTTTAGAATGCCCTTGGTTGAGAGGAGGGGTCCACTCAGATGGTTGGGGTGGGCCTAGAATTTTATTTTTAGTTTACACTACTCTGTATCTCTTCTCAACTTCACATTCAGTGATGCCATGTTAGTAGCTTAATATTAGCCATGGAAGGAGTATTTGCAGCATAAATGTTGGCAAATGTTACAAATCTGGGTAAATGTTGGATGTATATGGTGAAGTACAAGCAGTGTGATCTTTCTGGAACTTTAGCTAGAAGTAGTTAAGAACTGGGTATTGGCCGTTTCGTGGAGTGCTTATGTGATCCAGTTTTGAGATGCAAGGAGTTTATTCTAGTTATAATGGAAAACCTCTGTAGCATTTTAATATACGGAGTGGTCACATTTATTGTTGGAAAGGTGGCTCTTTGAAGCATAATTTTGAAATTGATAAAATTAAAAGGAGACCATTTAGGAGGCCATATTTCATATGACATATCATGATGATTTGGACTGATAGTGGAAGTATAGAGAGTAGAATGGAGAAATATTCAGGAGTTAAACTTATCAGTAATTAGAAGATGGTGAGAGACAGGAGTCCTATTTCTAACCTGGTTGACTGGTTGGGTGGTGGTGCAAGCCAATGACATAGAGAATACAAGCATCAAAGCAAGTTTAGATGAGGAAAATACTGTGTACATTAAAGTTTTGCTGTTACTGATGAACCTATATGATAGTACTTCCCAAACTTTCTCATGTTATGACACTCATAGAGAATGATACTGTGATACTGTGGCATGAGATAAAAGAGAGACGGGTTAATGTTAAGGACAACTAACTTCTGAAGTATGATCACTTCATACTTAGTATGTAGCTGGAGTCAGCTCCTACTCTGATTGTCTCATATATATGTGTTATATGTTTACATAACACATATATAATTATCATGTGTTGTAAAATGCTCACAGAGCTCAGTTAAGTAACATGTTTAAAGTTGATATGACCTATGGAAAAGTTGGAAGTTATGAATGAAACACATACAAATTAAGTGTCCAGGATTTTGTCTTAAAATAAGAGAAATGGCAGTTGCTCTGATTGAAGCTGTGTTATCAGTGCTGTAGTTTAGTATTTCTCTGTTATCACTGAAAAGAAGAGGTAGAAACTGCAATTGACAATTGAGTTCTGTTAAGCTAATTGGAAGTGCAAAGGGAGCAAATTAATGTCTTTTTTAAGATAATTTTAATTGACAATTATAATAAAAAGGAAATTGAATGTTTTCAGTATAAACTGAGAGAGAAGACTGCCCAAGTTCTAGCCTATAGCCAGAAGACTTCTAACAGTAAGAAACTGATAAATTTCTATTTCTTTTTAATAACTGGGAAAGTTATTATTTTTATTTACCATAACATGCCACAGCATGTTATTTTTTTCCTTCTCTTAGACCTACACAATTAAATCTATTTTTATAATATTTTTTATACTAAAAATGAGGAGGTAGAGAAGAGGAAGTACCTTTTCCTTACCCATCCTAGGTTCATGATTGAGGCCCTGATAACAAAAGATTGATGAACAAGAGTAAAACATACAAGTTTATTTAATATAAGTTTCAAGTGATACAAGAGCCTTCATAATGAAATGAAGATGCAAAGAAATGGGTAAACCTGTATATTTGTTATGCCGGGTTTGATGAAGTAGATAGTCATGGAGATGTATGATTGGATAAAGAAGTATGATTTAATAGTACTAAACTGGAGGAAATATAGCAAGGCCTATTTGTTCAGATTCTTCCCTATAACCCATCGTCTTTGGAGATAAGCATGTTCTTTTCATCTGGTATAGAAAGGGCACTTCTCAAGTGAGGAGCCCTTCAAGGGAAGCTCAGAAAATTCTTGCTAGGTTTTATGACCTGTTTTAGGGGAGAAGGGCAGATCAAAGAGTAACCTTCAAGCTTCTGTGGTAGCTGATAAAATGTGTTATTGATGTACTGTGGCTATGATGCATACCCCAATTTATTAGGCTGTGGGGACAGTTTTTTTCAATCTAAAATATGTATATGAAGGTTATATAAGTGAGCTCCATTATCATACTGGGAGCCAATTTATAAGAAACAAGAGAAACTTTGTTGTTTTTAATTATTGCAAATACTATTTAATAGATCATTTAGAGTATTATGAGTATAAAAAGATAAATACCTTTTTTTTTTTTCCCCTGGAAATGGTCTTGTTTACTTTTAATTTTGGAACTAGTATATTTCTCTTTTCCTTATGAACCTATTGGGATAGTCACTGGAATAATTTTCATTAATTTTGAGAAAATATCAGAAATGCTGTATTTAAAAGATTCAGAAGTCGGTAGTTATGATTAAAAAACACAAGGAAGATTAACAAAAAGAATCACAATGAAAACTTTTAAAGGAGCTGTGAAAATCTGAAGCCTAATGATATGTCAGCGTGCTCTTATAACAAACCAGCACAGAATGTCTTTAAAGCAATGGGATGTTGGTATGAAGTAATTACCGAGGCACAAGTTGAGGTGTTAAGTTTGATATATTGCGGTCTTTTCTATCTGTTCCAATTTGCCTCCATGGTAACCGTTGCTACTTCACCAGCCTGACTATGATCCAGCTCTCAGCATTTTCTTTTAATGAGAGGTATTCTTCGGTTGGATGCAATTTCATTTACTACTATTTAGTTGGATTTTTAATAGCAATAATCTAACACTTTAATTATATAAATTATCTATCTTCAGAGTATTGATCTGCAGAGAAATTGTTTAGATTTGAATTTTTGGTCCCTTTATTTTTTTACTGAAATATTAATTCAGTTAAAAAATAATTCCACAATAGCTTTGAACATTTTAGAGAAAACAACTATGTAATTCTCATGCCACTGGCAGTATGAGTTTCTGGTTCTGAATTTTGGCTTAGAAAACTGAGAGGGAAAAGAGCCACAAAGAATATTAGGTTAATTTTTCATATTAATTTACATTTAAACATTCTTAACAAGGGAAAATTCTAGTTATCCTTCCAAGCTCTTATATTGAATTCAGAAATAGTGTTCTGGCGTGGGCGTGGTGGCTCAGGACTGTATTCCCAGCACTTTGAGAGTCCGAGGTGGGTGGATCATGAGGTCAAGAGATTGAGACCATCCTGGCCAACATGGTGAAACCCAATCTCTACTAAAATTACAAAAATTAGCTGGGCGTGGTGGCATGTGCCTGTAATCCCAGCTACTTGGGAGGCTGAGGCAAGAGAATTGCTTGAACCCGGGAGGCTGAGGTTGCAATGAGCTGACATGGTGCCACTGCACTCCAGCCTGATGACAGAGCGAGACTCAGTCTCAAAAAAGAAAGAAAGAAAAAGAAAGAATAGTGTTCTGTGACATAAGATGAATTAAAACATAATGTGGAAAGCAATATTCAAATTTGAAAAATTTTTTCTTTTAGAGAATATAAAATCATTAATTTGGGAAAATTTTATTACCGTTACTAAAAGGAAAACATGTGCTATGTGATAAAAAGAAAAAAATAAAAATTGAGAACACTCATTGTCTATACTTGTAGGATGAAAAGAGAAATGATAATTATTATTCTTTCTTTTGTTTTTTTAAACAGGGTCTCACTTTGTCATCCAGGCAGGAGTGCAGTGGTGTGAACAGCCCACCTGTAGCTGGGACTACAGGCACGTGCTACCATGCTCAGCTAATTTATTTTTATTTTTATTTTTATTTTTTGTAGAGACAAAGTTTCATCATGTTGCCCAGGGTGGCTTCAAACTTCTGAGCTCAAGCGATCCACTTGCCTTGCCTCCCAAAGTGCTGGGATTATAGGCATGAGCCTTCATGCCTGGTGGAGAAATGACATTTAAATCTAGATCAAATGTGAAGGGAATTTCAATTCTGTACAAGTCAAGAAGAAAAGCCCTTTTCCACTGGCTTAAATACTTAAACAACAAACTTAAAAGCATTACATTAGTTCACAGTAATTGAACAGCTATGTAATTCCAGATTTACCCTATAACTACACAAGTGAACCTTGGTTATGGGATAGAAATAATGGAAACTAGTTAAGTTTATTTCTCTTCACTTTCTCTTTTCACAGACAACTATGAACAATGTATTTTTATGTTACCCCAGCAGAAAATGAAATATTAAAATCTGATTTTTATTTATTCTATGTATTATATATGAGTTGATAGGTTCTGCTCTGTGTCCCCACCCAAATCTTACGTCGAATTTTAACTCCCAATGTTGGGGGAGGACTTGGTGGGAGGCTATTGGATCATGGGAGTGGATTTCCCCTTTTGGTGTTCTCGTGATAGTGAGTGAGTTCTTATGAGATCTGGTTGTATAAAAGTATGTAGCGCTAGTCTGGACATAAATTCAGCCATGAATTTAACATGGTGAGAAAAGAAGTCTTTTTTTCCCCGTGCAGTATCAATTGCTACACACTTGATCTTCTGAAGGGATTCTACGACAGAAGAATCCCTTCAGAACACACTTCAGGGATTCTACGACAATCCCTGTCTCCTCCAGTTTTTCCTGTCTTTAAATGAAAACATCATCCATCTATTTGCTCATGCTAGAAATCTCTGTCATCCTTAACCCCTTTCTTTCACTCACCTCTCACACTCTATATGTCAAGTTGACCCTGTCCACTTCTCTCTGTTTCCACAGTAATTGGCCGAATTCAAATATCTTTCACAGACTCCTGTGATAACCTCCTAATTGAACTCTCTTTATTTGCTTTTCTATCCCTCTAATCTACTCTCTGCAGAATAGAGTATTATTTGTAAAAACCTGGTGATGTCAATACCTCTTAAAACCTTTCAATGTCTTCTGATTCTCTTCGCATAAAGTTTAAAATATTTTCTGTGGCTTACAATGCCTTACCTGATACGGCTTCCTGCTTTTCCATGGTTCATTTACATTGGTCTTCATTCTAGCTTTGAACAACTAAATATTGACCTAATGACATATTTTCATGTTTTCTTCTGTCAGCCACAAGCATACACCCTATACTGTCCTCCACTTTTTTGGGTGACCAGTGTGTAATTTCATTTTCTGGCTTTATTTCAAGCATTGTTGTCCATTGGAGAGCTTTCCTGAACTCTCACTCTACCATCAAGTCCTTTGGTTACATTCAGTAATAGCATATTTATGTTTTCTTCTTTAAACTTTGTATAGTTATAATTTTATTGCCATAATGTCAATACTTACTGTTTATCTTCCCCATTAGACTATGTGCTTCCTGAGGATTGGCCTCTCTAAATGTCCTTCAGTGCTTTAGCATCATTGCTTAGTTCAGTGACTAAAACATGAGACTCAATACCATGTAAACAGATTCTTTTTTTTTTTTTTTTTTTTGAGACAGAGTCTTGCTCTGTCACCCAGGCTGGAGTGCAGTGGCCGGATCTCAGCTCACTGCAAGCTCCGCCTCCCGGGTTTACGCCATTCTCCTGCCTCAGCCTCCCGAGTAGCTGGGACTACAGGCGCCGGCCACCTCGCCCGGCTAGTTTTTTGTATTTTTTAGTAGAGACGGGGTTTCACTATGTTAGCCAGGATGGTCTCGATCTCCTGACCTCGTGATCCGCCCGTCTCGGCCTCCCAAAGTGCTGGGATTACAGGCTTGAGCCACCGCGCCCGGCCATGTAAACAGATTCTATAGCAGATAGTATAGCAGCCTGAAAAGCAGATAACCTGAATTTCAGTCTCATTTCTCCCACAAAAATAACTCTGTGGTGTTGAATAAGGCACTGGCATTTCCCTTATGTCTATGTTTTCATTATACAAGACAGAGTTCAGTTGCAGGGGAAAATACTACTTTAAAGGGAAGGAATCTCATAGTAGGAAATTAATATTTACAGAATTACTAGAAGGGTAGGAGGAGTAGGCTCTATCGGGGCTGGATTTCTAGAGATAACTCTTCGACCTCTCCCAGGAGCAGAGAAGATAGGAAAATTGTGAGACAGTCCCCCATAGCTGCTACCCTGACATGAGGAAGCCATCACTGCCACTGCCTCAATGACCTTTGTTTGTTTGGTTTTAATTTTTGTTACAATTGTGCATACATATAGTTTAAAAAGACCAATAGTTTTTTCTTTTAAAGTTTGTTATGAAAACAAGCAGACTTTGGCCATCTTCATTTTCCCTTTTTTTTTTTTGGAGGGAACTACTTGTACCTTTTCTTGAGGATTATTTTGGGATTACTTCCAGGGCTCTAAATAACATGACTCTGTTGCTACTTACATTGCTCCCATGAAAGATACACACTTAGCACTCCATCACCACTCCCCTCCCACTGCACAAATGCTTTCTTGCAGACATACAGAGACAACACACTGCTGTTCCAGGAGTGAACTACGCTTATTTTTCTTTCACCATGAAGCTTGTGTTTTACCTTGTCATAACTGTCTAAATATTCTTTCAAGGTGTGCAGACATGTCTGGTGTTCTATCAGTTTTACCTTCCTCAAGTGAAATAATTTTTCTGATCTATTCCCATCTGGAGTACATTGGATTGTTTTCCTTCCTTGCCTTTGTCATGGTTGTTGGTATAGGTTCTCCCTTCATTGTTACCTGCAGATTCTGTTGTGTTTGATTACTTTAGTCCTTGACAGTTAACACACCCTGTATGGGTACATAGAGCTTGCAGGCTGCTTGTCTAAGTACTGACTTTTTTTTTCCTTTTTCTTTAACAGCTTCATGGGAATGTAATTTATATACCACACAATTTACCCACTTAAAGCATGTAATTTCAAGGTTTTTAGTGTATTTACAGAGTTGTGCAACTGTAACAAAAATCTAATTTTAGAAGATCCATGTCTCTCCAAATTGAAACCTGTACCCATAGCAGTCACTCCACATTCTCCCTTCCCATCAGTCCTATAAAGCTGGGCAATCATTAATCTACTTTTTGTCTCAATAGATTTGCCTGTTCTGATAATTTCACATATAAGGAGTCATATAACATGTGGTGTATTAGTCTGTTTTCACACTGATATAAAGATACTCCTAAGACTGGGTAATTTATAAATAAAAGAGGTTTAATTGACTCACAGTTCTGCATGACTGGGGAAGTTTCAGGAAACTTACAATCGTGGTGTAAAGGAGAAGCAAGCACTTTCCTCACAAGGAGGCAGGAGAGAGAGAGTGAAGGAGGAACTGAAAAACATTTTTAAAACCATCAACTCTCATCGGAACTCCTTCACTATCACAAGAATAGCATGGGGGAAACTGCCTCCAATGATCTAATCATGTCCCACTAGGTCCCTCCCTCAAAACATGGGATTACAATTCAAGATGCAATTTTGGTGGGGACACAGAGCCAAACCATATCACATATGTTTTGTGGAAGGCTTTTTCACTTAGCATTATGTTACCAAGATTTATCTGTGTTGTAGTCCATATTAGAGTTTAATTTCCTTTTATTGCTGAATAATATTCCATTGTATGGATTTATCACATTTTGTTTATCCATTCGTCAGTTGATGGTCCTTTGGATTGACTTCACTTTTTTGCTGTTATGAATAATGCTGTTATGAATATTTCTGTATACATTTTTTACTATTTAAAATTTTTAAGAGGTGTGTTCTCACTCTGTTGCCTAGGCCGATCTTGGACTCCTGGGTTCAAGTGATCCTCCCCCCTCAGCCTCCCAAAGTGCTAGCATTATGAGCATGCGCATGAGCTACTGCGCCTGACCCATACATTGACATATGGCCATACATTTTTATTTCCTTTGCGTTCTTAAGAGTGGAATTACATTGTCATATGGTAACTCTGTGCTTAATATTTCAAGGAACTGTGAAACAGTTTTCCAAAATGACTGCTCCATTCTACATTTCCACTAGCAATGTATAAAAATTCTAATTTTTCCACATTCTCACCAATATGTGTTATTGTCTTTTTGATAATAATCATCCTAATGGGTGTTAAGAGATATCACTTTGTGATTTTGATTTTTCTAATGATTAATAATGTTGAGCATCTTTTCATATGCTGATTGTCCACTCATATGCCTTCTTTGGAGAATGTCTATTAGGTCTTAATTCTTAAATATGAACATTCAATCAAGGATCTGTAGGTATAGAGAAAAGCTTTATCCATAAGAATAGAGATAACCCCACTGGAAAAACTACCTTAGAAAAACAGTAATAATTCAAGGGCAAAGAAGTAAACAAAGGCTACTCACTCTGTTAAGCATCCTCAGAGAGATATGAGGATTTCTTGGAGTCATGCAAGAGGATGCTCTGCAAAAGAAAGTTTGAGCATCATGGGCTGCCTAGATGTGGAACTCTAAAACCATTCAGATAGGAGAGCAGAGCTCTCCTATGGGAGATGTGGGAGAAGCTCGAGACCTTTGGCTACTGGGCTGGACCAAAACCATGTACTTTAAACTAAATGTGTGTGTTGATATATAGAGTCAGTTCATAAGGTACTGCTTGTGATAGGTAATCTTAGGGGTTGAGATGACAGTAGGAGTCAGCCTGTATTTGGGGTTTTTTTTCTTTGCAAGACATAGTTATTATTTCCTCTCCTTGCAATATAGAAACATGTCCTTTATTAATGTCAAATATTCAGATAATAACCGTTTTCATTTAAAATGTAAAATTTATAAAAGTGAATTTTGTACTGATCAGCACATTGGCAAAAGAGCCTAAATAATCAAAGAATCTTTTGCTTCTTAAACAATAACCTAAGGGAAATGGACTGGTGAAGAATTAGCCTTTCTCTGCCAGTCAGATAATAATAAAAGGAGCAGAGCCTCACTAGGGGTTAACTGCTGTGGCAGATTATCTTGTTGGATCACAAGATGCTTTAATACCCAAAATCATTACTAGCATGCTTACTATTCCTGTCTTCCAGATGACCTCTCTACAATACCATTCACTAACTTATTGTAGGCTCATAGCTAGAGGTAGCAGGGCTGAAATTAGAAACTAGGGCGTCTGATTGTAGTTCCTACCCTCTTTGTACACCTGCTGCTTATTCTTTTCTGGGGAAGACAATAAACCAATTAAAACTAGTAGTTTTTCAGATACTTTGTCCTGGTCTGAGAAAGAATGATCATTGTACATCAACCTTTTGCTAACACATCCATCCTATAGAAGAATTTTCTACCCTAAGGCTAGGAGTATTACATTAGGGGGCAGGGCAATTGATTTCTCTTTGCTCATTGTCTTTTTATTCACTACACACAATTAATAGGCTTTTTCTCCTTTTTAGTGTCTGCTATTATTGAGTGAACTGCAAAGAAATGAAAGAAGAGCACAGTAAAATAATAAGTTGGCTTGGAAGCAATTTTCTAACACTGTGTGATAATGATTTCACTCTTCTTGGTATCAGAGATATCTGTCACCACTGAGGGATTTTACAGTTGTCAGAGAACAAGTTAAGAGAAAAAAACTTATAAAATTAATACTTATGATGGTCATCAATAAAAATAATAAAAACTGCTTATCATCTATGGATAATTTTCTTATGTGTAACAGCTATGATGACTATCATTAGTATCTGTCAAGTTATTACTTATAGGTTTTATTTGATTACCATACTAAATTATGTTCAAATATACCCAGGTTCTTTGGTTCTATGTCTGAAATCTTAAACTTGATTATCTCTTTCTTTCATCACAATCCCCTTTCCTTCCAGGTTGGTAGTCTAGGCCAAACTCACTTTAATTCTTTGAACCTCATTTTAACTGTCAGTAAAATAGACACTGTTACATAGAGTTATTGTAAAACCTCAATAAGATCATGTAGACAAATTACTTGGCCAAGTGGCAAGATTTTTGCAAGCACTGTATAAATATTCATTCCTTTTCTTATATTCTCTTTTTATTATTTTTTTTTTCTTTTGGTCTTCAAACACTGAACCTTTCAGGTTTACTTCAGCAATTCTCTTGCCTGTATCCCTAACCTCCTCAATTCCATGTCCTTCTTATAAATTACTTTTTAGTTCACATAATTTACTTCTTTTTGCTCTTAATCCTGAGTGCTCAGTGCAGCAGAGAAATTTACATGTTAATATACTGTTCCCTCTACAAGTTCAGTTTCTATATCATTTGAACTCCCAGCACCCTTTGCCAATCCCATTACTTGTGTGTACTGAATTCCTTTGCATGTATTTATTTCAGAAGTACATTCTACTCAAACCCTCTAAGGTGAATGCCATCATATTCAGGCAATGACCTCACTGCTAACATCACAGAAAAGCTAATTCTCTCAAATCAATGACCACTATTGGTCAACATGGCTACATACATAGAATCCTGTCCTTCCTTTAGTGATCCTCAGGGGAATACATGTTTGTCCTTCTGTTCACAGCATTTCCTTCCTTGTACTTTTGATGCCGTGTTCTGATATTTTTTTTCAGGTTCTTGCTTTATCAGTTTCTTTTTCTGTCTCTTCTCTGTGTGTGTCTTTATGTTTTGCAGTAGCTCTCTGTTTATTTCTCTCCAATGTCTTGAGATCTGAGCATCTTTATATTTCTTCCAATCTACAACTCTCTCCCTATGTTCTGTTATCTCATTTCTTCTGCAGCCATGTTTATGGATTACATTTTTTCCTCTCTGATTCCTCAGCTCTATTTTATTCTTCTACCTACCTACCTATCGATGTCACTCTATTGCCACTGATGTTGCTACTGTTTCTAATTATCTCCTAAGTACTAGATGTAAGAAACACTTTTCAGTCTTAATTTTGGCATCATTTGAGAGTATTACACTTTCTTTAAAGCCGTAGGCACTCTCCATAGGCTGGCTGAAGGCACATTCTTAAAACCAGGATGCAATTCTCTTCCATTTTAAATCTTCTTTTGCCCAGTTTATGGGTTTCTATGCTGTAGCTCTGAATCTAGGTTTTTCTGCCCTGCCTATTCCTTGTGGCTTGATTATTTATTCATCATGCTGCTTGATTTAATTTTGGTCTCTCCCTTGAAGGTTGCCTCCCTTTGACTCTACACTGTGTTGTGTATGTGTCGCCCGTTCCTCATACCTGCTTTAGTACACCAAGGACACTAAAGCCCAGTGTATGTCCAGTGTTCTGCCCACCCACTTGTGAGAGTAAAGGTTGGTTACACCCAAAAGCAATGCAAGGGGTCCTCTTACTTTGTAAGAGAGATAAGGCATCACAGTGTACAGAAAACACAAGTGAAGTTTATAGACTGAGATCATCCAATAGTTAATTGCCAGTCATTATATGGAGCCTATCTACTTAAGATGTAGTATACATGTATATTATACTTCATACTCTTCGAAGATATTTTATTTTATTTTTACACTATTGCCATTTTCCTCCTGATAATTCTCTAGTGTATGGGAGAAAAAAGGAAGAAAATGAAAAAATAATATAGATTACTATGCTGCTACTCTTGGCACACATGAGATTAATCCATTTTGTTATTTTTCTACATTTTTTTCATTTTATTATTCTTCTATACTCAAACTCTAATGTCTAATTTCCCCATGAATCTATTTTTGTGTCAAGTGTTCATTTTTGAACCAATTGCTGTCCTCAGAAGACTGTAGAATTAGCCACTTGCCTACCTCTTCACTGTCCGGTAGCAGTGTGCATTACGGCCCCACCAGGACAATATGGAGTAGGGAATTACCCTCAAGGTAACAAGAAAAATAGCACAATCAATTGCCACTATAGCCTATTCTAATTGCTTATAGATAATTAAATGTAGTATTTGATGTTTCATAAGTAACTCTTTGAACTTCAGGTTCTTCATAAAATAGGCTAACACCTATATTGCATGAACGTGTAGAAAGTGCCTTGCATGTTTGTCCATTTCTGGCCTGTAATACACGATTCACAGAATCTCAGCCTTCTATCTATTCTTTTACTTTCTCCTTTCTAAACCATTTTCTTTTTTCTAAATCTGTTGCCAATATACCATCTCAGAATCCCTTCAACTTTCATCTATATTTACCTCTGAACCAGTTTTCCCATTACAGGTAATTTTCCACACTACTTCCATGGTTTTTTTTTTTTTAAATACTGTCTGATAATGTCACTCTCCTGCTTGGAATCTGCCCACATGTGTATTAGCTAACTAACCCTATGTCTCCTAAGAGTTTTGATGGGTGATGACATTCTATGTATAGAGAAATAATTCAGCAATAGTCCCAGTGCTGTAAAAAAAAAAAAAAAATTCCCAGCACATTAATTCTAACTTTATTCCCTTCTTTCCAGCTTCAGAAAATATTTCAGAATTTAAGGAGCAATCAAGAAGAAAAGTCTTAATTTTTTAAAAATTTTTACAAGAAATATTACTCTTCATTAATTAATGATAAATGATTGCATATATCTTATGGTTAGCAATATAAATTTTTGAGACAGCTAAAGTAACAGAAATTATTCAACAGTTTATATTTTTATATTTCTTTAGACTGTGTTTGTACCTGTTATCAATTTTCTATAAGTGACTGTATCAATGCGGTCTCCTTCAAGTGGAAAGGCTTCAAGTGGAACCCCCAAAACAGGATGGATAGAAGAGTAATGCTTCTTCTGATAATAAATTATATTCCATTATTTCATAATGATTTATGATAATTATGATTTTCCTTTAGGAAATAATATAATATAGGTACTTAAAATATTAAGGTTTAGGAATATTTTAGATAAGATTCCGGGGTGGATAATCAGTAGTTTCCCAACCCACTAAGTCACTTTCTGAAATATATTTATTAAAATATAATCAATACACAAATAACCATACATATTTAATATATACAATTTGATGAGTTTGGACATACACAAACACTGGAGATACCATCACCACAGTCAAGGTAATAGACACATCCAATACCTCCCAAAGTTTCCTGCATCTTTTTCTTTTTTTTTGGTAAGAACACATAGCATTAGATCTTCCCTTTTAACAAAGTTTGAAGTGCATAATACTGTATGTATTGTTAACTATAGGAGCAATATTGTACAGCAGACATCTGTAATATATTAATTTAACATAACTGAAATTTTATATCTATTGAACAACAACTTCCCATTTCCCTCACTCCCAACCTCTGATAGTCACTATTGATAGTCACTATTCTGATAGTCACTATTCTGCTTCTATGAATTACTAAGTCATGTTTATAAACAAAGGATTTGGTCAGGGTCTCAGTCCTGTAGTTGACCCCACCTGACCTCAAATAGATATATTTTTCTAGCATTCTTCTTAGCAATGGATTTTTAAACTCCATGGACTAGAACGGTGTATTCCTTTTTTAACCCTGGAGATGAGAGAGGAACCACTGAACAATATAGTTTTTAAAAAGCTTTTTAACAAATTACTATATTTATTATTTGAGGTTTTTCATCTTCATTAATGTTAGCATGATACTTTTAAGAATATTACATTAACCTTAATTTTTTTTACATGTTTTTTAGAAGGTCAAACAAATCTTGGCAAATGGCTGGTGCTTAAATTTTTCTCATAGTAAGGTATCTTCAGTGATTACACAATGATTGGATATATATTCATTTTACATGAACTATGCCATGCATCTCATAAGCTGTAACCACCCGTTGGCTCTCTTAATTGTTGGGTATTTATTGCCTGTTGAGCTATAATTTTCTAGTAGTCCAAGAAAGAAAACAATTGTCTGCATTTTGCCTGATACATGGAAGTCCAAATCTAGAATTCAATCCTATTCTTGTAAGGCTTTATTCTTTTTCAGGGACAAGTAAGTCAGGGGAAAATACTTTGCCATCTGTCATTTACATCTTTGTATAGAAATAGGCGCTCTGTCCTGGCTCTTCAGCTAAATAACTATGTGACTATAAACTTTAGAAGAACTTATAAAGGAATCCCAAGAGTCCATCTAGCGGAAAAAAATCAACTTGCTGAGTATTAGCTGTATTACATGACCAAGGATGTGATTATTTACTGCGCCACTTACTAGCTGTGTGGCTTTGGCAAGTTACTCCAACCCTGCCTCTGTGTGCTAAAATGCAGAGAGTAACAGCACTCACCTCATGGGCAGTTGTGAGGATTACAGAGTTAATATACTCAAGCACTTAGATGAATGTGGTCAGCTGTCATTATTACAGTGATAATCTTAATTGCCACCATCATTACTTGGTAGGGTGTGGGATGGTAGACCTTAAAGGTATTAGTCGCCTTAAGAGAGAAAGAGTCAGGAAGGAAAGATAATGGTGTACAGTGAAACCATACGCCATGGTGCCAAACTGAAGGGGTTTTCAAGTTTGCCTGAATTTGGTAGCTTTTTTTGCCACTGTTCCTAAGACTCCTTGATTATTTGTTTGTGTGTCCTAGGGTTTGCTTGAGATGATAACCTGTGAAATTACATTGCAGATGCTCCCTGTGATTCTCTGACACCTATTTTAAGTGCTGAATTCCTTTAGGCTTGGTTTTCTTTTCTTCTTCTTTGTCTGAGGCGTGTATTAGTAGAAATAAAACTGCAAATTCATTTTGCTTCTCATAAAAGTACTATTATTATAATAAATAATTTTAACTGACTTCTTTTGTCTTGAAATTATATGGTTTGAATAGCTATGAACTATGTCTTAGAAGGATCACCTCGCGCCGGCCGGGCGCGGCGGCTCCCACCTGTAATCCCAGCACTTCGGGAGGCCGAGGCGGGCGGATGACGAGGTCAGGAGATCGAGACCATCCTGGCTAACACGGTGAAACCCCGTCTCTACTAAAAATAAATTAAAAAAAAAAAAAAAAAAAAAAAAAGCCGGGCGTGGTGGCGGGAGCCTGTAGTGCCAGCTACGCCTGAGGCTGAGGCAGGAGAATGGCGTGAACCCGGGAGGCGGAGCTTGCAGTGAGCCGAGATGGCGCCACTGCACTCCAGCCTGGGCGACGATGCGATAAACTGTTCTCTCATAACATCTCTCATTTTGAAATCATCAGTTTCTTTCTTATGAACTGTAATCTGTAAAACAAAAATATTAATCAAGGTTTTGAGACTGCTATTTCTAATTTGACTAAAACTCTTGCAATAAAAATTTCCAAATTATCAGATATTTGAAATATCTTGTGTGTATTAGATTAGGAACATGACTAACATATTGTACAGCAATACCTTTTCCTATTTTATAGTTGAAAATCCTCCAAACTAGATATAAACTTGTAAAAATTATATCAATGGACAAAAAAGCTTTGGATTTGTAGACAATTTCTAAATATAAAACCATAAAACTCTGTAAAACTCTGGTCACTATTTAGCTATATTCTTACTGATTATACCATGAGTATGCATTAACCAAATGTATAAATATCTTGAAGTTATAAATATGTTTATTTTACTTCCCCAAAATTGTAAAGGTAATCTAAAATGAGTACTCATAAAAAAAGTAAATCACATAGTCCATGATTTCCTGTTTTCTAATGTTCTTCGCATCTAAAGAAAATAAATTGGCTACTTTTAAAAAAGTGGTAGTTAATTGAATTAGTCTGTTTTCACACTGCTTTTACCCAAGACTGGGTAATTTATAAAGAAAAGAGGCTTAATTGAGTCACATTTCAGTATGACTGGGGAGGCCTCGGGAAACTTACATGGAAGTTGAAGGGGAAGCAAGATATGACTTATATGGTGGTAAGAGAAAGAATGAAGGGGTAAGTGCCACTTTTAAATGATCAGATCTCATGAGAACTTACTGTCACACGAACAGCATGGGGAAAACCGTCCCTGTGATCCAGTTACCTTCCACTGGGTCCCTCCCTAGACACATGGGGATTAAAATTCAAGATGAGATTTGGATGGGGACACAGAACAAAACCATTTCATTAATAAAATGATTATGTCTATGTTCAATATAGTAATTACAGAAGAATATACATATGTATGCAAAATAATGGATATTGTATATTCCTTAAGAAAATGTTTAGTTTATTAAAGTGAAACTTCAGTGTAATCTATACATTTTTAAATTTAGTATGCTGATAAGTTTAATTATTTCTTAAGATAAAGATAAGAGCTTTATTATATATTCCCCTGATTATGTATTTATATATTTCTAAATGCATACATATAAAGTTATGTTAATATTAATTTTTTAAAATCCTGTAAATGGCAGAGACGAATTTAAGGATACCTTCAAAAGTTAATGAAAATATTAATACAAAAGGCATTGCTGCCTTTAATGAAAACTATTATGAGTAAAATTAAAATTTAGGTTTTTCTATTGTAAAATGCTCAAATTATTGTATGTCTATATAACAAAAGTTCCTTTTTATTGCCAATATATTCTATTAAATTCTGTACTTCTGGCAAACTCTTAAGACATATTTATGAAACATTCATTATTTTTCAATGTTCAGTTTTTAAAAGGCACAGTTACTTATTGCTATGCTTTAAGATAATATTTAAAATAATTATATGTTGAAAAATTACAATTTATAATTATTTCTTGCCTCATGGACAATTCACTTTACTTATTTTCTTTCACTATCAGGCCCTAAATTCTGAATAATGAAACTGTCACAATGTCTTTTATGCTTGAATCATGTATGTGCTTTTGTAATGGCCCTAAGTAACACAAAATTTCACTCCATCATTTATAAATAAGAACAAGATTAAGTTCATTTTGACATTTTCCAAATTTCATTAAGTCAAAACAATTGTGATAATAAATTTTGAGATAAAAGACTGACGAATCAAAAGACAAGTTTATTTTTAGCTGATTTGTATATAAATAAAAAGATTACTATTTATATATACTTCAATGATTGTGTGGTTTTCAGGTTAAAGGACGTATATTCATGTTCATACATACTGGTATAATATCTACCAAGTGATTTTCTTTCTATGTTTCATAAATTAGGAATCATCATGATACTTTATAACATACATCAAAAGACCTAAAGGTTTTTCAAGGTCAGACTGTTCTTACTTCCAGGGTAATCTTTGACTGTATCCTTATAAATCAATTGCGTGCTATAACTTAAAAGAAGATTCAACTCTTCCATTCTGCTAGTGCTGATTAACATAACACATTAGCCAGAGCTATTAGTTTTACTACCATGGCAGGGGTAAATTGACTAAATATCTAAACCAGCATTGATGAGAAAACTTTAAAGGCATAGCCAAAGGTGTTTGCTTCTAGTGCATGTCTTACTTGCCTATAACGTAATCTTGTCCATGTCTTACTTGCCTACAATGTAATCTTGTCAAAGCTGTAAAGCTGGTATGGGGAACAGAACTAAATCCTGGAGGAGTCCTGTTGAGCATCTCCAAATGGGTTTTATATAATTGCCTCCAGCACTGAGATATGACAGTGTTTTGATTATTGTATGCTTATTCTCAGCGTGAATCAAAACTTTTCCCTGTCTGAAAGTCACAGCTTTCAGTAAACATTTGACAGTAAAATGTTACTTGGCCCTAAGCTTCTCAGCTGGAGAATCCCTATCTACCTCTCTAGTGATAGAGGAATCAGTTTATTTTCACAGTCATTAAAGAATCAGAGTCTTATATCCTTAAGCGCCAAAACTACATTGTTCTTTTCCTCTATGGTCTGAGAAAAATGAAGAGGAAGTGGCATTCTAAAATGCAAGCTTGCCAAATTCACCGAAGAGTCTTAATTATCTTGGCCTAAGATGCTCCCTTTTGCCCTAATGACAATTAAATCTACTTCCTCAGGATCATATAGATTATCTTCAAATGAGCTTGTGACAGTCAATTCAGTGAGAGGAGAACCTCAGTTTGCATTGTAGATGCCACCCTATTCAATGCAGGCATAGCGAAATATTGTCAAGGTTTGATGTAATGTTCTCAGAATTATTATTAACATAGGGAAACTAATAGTATTTATAATTGAATCAAAATGAAAGTACTACATGTGAAGTTTAAAATGGGGCCTACAGGTAAATTTAGAGCCTCAATTACATTTATCAAAAAGCAGGAAAAAGTTATGTGTGAAGTTAACTAGCAAAGAATAGAGTAACCAACAAAAAAGTAGGAATAAAGAAAAATAAAGATGAGTAGAAAATAATTAAATGGAAATACTAAAAACCATAGGTTCAAAAAAAGACGGTTATTAGAAAAAATAATTGTGTATAAATCTTTAGCAGGAATAATCAATTAATGAAGATAAAAAGTACAAATATTTTGTAATATTTATACAATAAAGGTAACATGAACTGACATATATTAAAATTAAAAGTAACCTTAGGAGAAGTCTATGAACAATTTTATGCCAATACAATCCAGAACCTAGATGAAATAAATAATTTGTAGTAAATATAAATGAGGAAATTTGAAGAAAAAGTAGGAATTCAAGTAAATTAATAAAAATTAAATAAATTGAATCAAAATCTCGCTCAACAAAAGACACCATACCTTGATGGTCTTAGAGATAAATTTTACCAAATTTCCCAGAAAAAAAGATATTTCTAACATCTTTATTATAAATATGTGTATTTTTTTCAGAGAGCAGAAAAAGAGGAAAAGCTAGTCAGGTCATTTTATGAAGTTACTATTATATTGATACAAAAACTAAACAGCTATGGTGCAAGAAAAGAAAATTATAGACCAATTTGTTTAAGAAAGAAAATAATCAGATTCTAGTTTACATACTCTCAAATCAATTTCACCATTGTGTAAAACTCAATAATACATCTCAACCCAGTGATACATACCAGATATACAAGAAATTTTTGACATTAATAGATTAAAGTGGGTGGAGTCACTTTAGCAGATACAGACAAAGAAATTGGTAAGTTCAACATTCACCAGAAAAACTCCATTAACAAATTAGGAGTGGAAAGAAACTTTATTAACCTGAAAAAAAAATCAAAAAATTTTGATGGCAAGCTTACCAATGGTGAAACTGTACAAGCATTCTCAGTTAAGTCAAGAGCAAGAAAAAAGGCTATCATTTTCATTTTTTTTTTTTTTTTTGTAATGGAGGTCCTAACCAATATGATAAGGAAAGAAAATGGGGTTTAATATTGAAATGAAAATGTGTTCACTTCTTTTCTTCAGATGCTATAATTATCTATATAAAAAACCCAAAAGAATCCATTAGAACTACAAGAATTTAGCAATTTCCCGAAGAAAAATATTTAAATAATTAATAACATTCTTATTCAGTAACAATTGCTAACAATATATAATGTTCAAGAAAAATCTTATTTAAAGTAACATAAAATTTATAAGTTATCCAAGACTAAACCTAACAAACACCCCACAAGATCTATAGGGAGAAATTAATAGAATAATATTAAATGATGTTAAAAAGAATAACTAATAATTACATTTACCTAGTATTTTAAAAGTTATCCCTTCTTAATTTATAACTGAATGCAATTACGATAAAAATTTTCTCCCTCTAAGTTGACATGGAAGAAAAAAGGACCAAAAATAGACAACATTCTTCTTGAGAAGGCTGATGTCAGAAACCATTTACTCCTAGTTATCACGACATCTTACAACTATAGAAATTAAGATTGTGGCAAAATCATAAAAATCCAATGATGAGAGACTAGGATTAGTATTATGCAGATAGATAGATAGATAGATAGATAGATAGATAGATAGATAGATGGATAGACAGATAGATAATAGATAGATGCAGTCAGAGATACAGCTATAATGGCACAGTGAAATCCTAAGTGCAAAGAAGATCATTTTAATAATTATTTGGTGCTTGGATGATTGATCATCTGTGTTAAAAAACAAAAATGATACATTTATCTCAAGCTGTAGCAAAATACTTTTCCAGGTGGAATAAAGACCTCAGTATGAATATTAGATTTTAGCATTTCTGAAAAAAAAATACAGGCCAATAAATCTTGATGACATTGAATTCTAGAGAGTGGTTACCTCTGAGATAGAGGGATGCAAAGGTATGTAAGGAAAAGCATACAGAGCATTAATATTTTTTTATTCCTTAAAAAGGTTTTAGGCTGATAGAATATCTAACATAAGGAGCAAGATGGCCGAATAGGAACAGCTCCAGTCTCCAACTCCCAGCGCGAGCGACACAGAAGACCGGTGATTTCTGCGTTTTCAACTGAGGTACTGGGTTCATCTCACTGGGGAGTGCCGGACGATCGGTGCTGGTCAGCTGCTGCAGCCCGACCAGCGAGAGCTGAAGCAGGGCGAGGCATTGCCTCACCTGGGAAGCGCAAGGGGGAAGGGAATCCCTTTTCCTAGCCAGGGGAACTGAGACACAAAACACCTGGAAAATCGGGTAACTCCCACCCCAATACTGCGCTTTAAGCAAACAGGCACACCAGGAGATCATATCCCACGCCTGGCCAGGAGGGTCCCACACCCACGGAGCCTCCCTCATTGCTAGCACAGCAGTCTGTGATCTACCGGCAAGGCAGCAGCGAGGCTGGGGGAGGGGCGCCCGCCATTGCCGAGGCTTAAGTAGGTAAACATAGCCGCTGGGAAGCTCGAACTGGGTGGAGCTCACAGCAGCTCAAGGAAACCTGCCTGTCTCTGTAGACTCCACATCTGGGGACAGGGCACAACTATACAACAACAAAAGCAGCAGAAAACTCTGCAGACGCAAACGACTCTGTCTGACAGCTTTGAAGAGAGCAGTGGATCTCCCAACACGGAGGTTGAGATCTGAGAAGGGACAGACTTCCTGCTCAAGTGGGTCCCTGACCCCTGAGCAGCCTAACTGGGAGACATCCCCCACTAGGGGCAGTCTGATACCCCACACCTCACAGGGTGGAGTACACTCCTGAGAGGAAGCTTCCAAAGCAAGAATCAGACAGGTACACTCGCTGTTCAGAAATATTCTATCTTCTGCAGCGTCTGCTGCTGATACCCAGGCAAACAGGGTCTGGAGTGGACCTCAAGCAATCTCCAACAGACCTACAGCTGAGGGTCCTGACGGTTAGAAGGAAAACTATCAAACAGGAAGGACACCTACACCAAAACCCCATCAGTACATCACCATCATCAAAGACCAGAGGCAGATAAAACCACAAAGATGGGGAAAAAGCAGGGCAGAAAAGCTGGAAATTCAAAAAATAAGAGCGCATCTCCCCCGGCAAAGGAGCGCAGCTCATCGCCAGCAAAGGATCAAAGCTGGACTGAGAATGACTTTGACGAGATGAGAGAAGAAGGCTTCAGTCCATCAAATTTCTCAGAGCTAAAGGAGGAATTACGTACCCAGCGCAAAGAAACTAAAAATCTTGAAAAAAAAGTGGAAGAATTGATGGCTAGAGTAATTAATGCAGAGAAGGTCCTAAACGAAATGAAAGAGATGAAAACCATGACACGAGAAATACGTGACAAATGCACAAGCTTCAGTAACCGACTCGATCAACTGGAAGAAAGAGTATCAGCGATTGAGGATCAAATGAATGAAATGAAGCGAGAAGAGAAACCAAAAGAAAAAAGAAGAAAAAGAAATGAACAAAGCCTGCAAGAAGTATGGGATTATGTAAAAAGACCAAATCTACGTCTGATTGGGGTGCCTGAAAGTGAGGGGGAAAATGGAACCAAGTTGGAAAACACTCTTCAGGATATCATCCAGGAGAACTTCCCCAACCTAGTAGGGCAGGCCAACATTCAAATCCAGGAAATACAGAGAACGCCACAAAGATACTCCTCGAGAAGAGCAACTCCAAGACACATAATTGCCAGATTCACCAAAGTTGAAATGAAGGAAAAAATCTTAAGAGCAGCCAGAGAGAAAGGTCGGGTTACCCACAAAGGGAAGCCCATCAGACTAACAGCAGATCTCTCGGCAGAAACTCTACAAGCCAGAAGAGAGTGGGGGCCAATATTCAACGTTCTTAAAGAAAAGAATTTTAAACCCAGAATTTCATATCCAGCCAAACTAAGTTTCATAAGTGAAGGAGAAATAAAATCCTTTACAGATAAGCAAATGCTTAGAGATTTTGTCACCACTAGGCCTGCCTTACAAGAGATCCTGAAGGAAGCACTAAACATGGAAAGGAACAACCGGTACCAGCCATTGCAAAAACATGCCAAAATGTAAAGACCATCGAGGCTAGGAAGAAACTGCATCAACTAACGACCAAAATAACCAGTTAATATCATAATGGCAGGATCAAGTTCACACATAACAATCTTAACCTTAAATGTAAATGGACTAAATGCTCCAATTAAAAGACACAGACTGGCAAACTGGATAAAGAGTCAAGACCCATCAGTCTGCTGTATTCAGGAAACTCGTCTCACACGCAGAGACATACATAGGCTCAAAATAAAGGGATGGAGGAAGATTTACCAAGCAAATGGAGAACAAAAAAAAGCGGGGGTTGCTATACTAGTCTCTGATAAAACAGACTTTAAACCATCAAAGATCAAAAGAGACAAAGAAGGCCATTACATAATGGTAAAGGGATCAATTCAACAGGAAGAGCTAACTATCCTAAATATATACGCACCCAATACAGGAGCACCCAGATTCATAAAGCAAGTCCTTAGAGACTTACAAAGAGACTTAGACTCCCATACAATAATAATGGGAGACTTCAACACTCCACTGTCAACATTAGACAGATCAACGAGACAGAAAGTTAACAAGGATATCCAGGAATTGAACTCATCTCTGCAGCAAGCAGACCTAATAGACATCTACAGAACTCTCCACCCCAAATCAACAGAATATACATTCTTCTCAGCACCACATCGTACTTACTCCAAAATTGACCACGTAATTGGAAGTAAAGCACTCCTTAGCAAATGTACAAGAACAGAAATTATAACAAACTGTCTCTCAGACCACAGTGCAATCAAACTAGAACTCAGGACTAAGAAACTCAATCAAAACCGCTCAACTACATGGAAACTGAACAACCTGCTCCTGAATGACTACTGGGTACATAACGAAATGAAGGCAGAAATAAAGATGTTCTTTGAAACCAATGAGAACAAAGATACAACATACCAGAATCTCTGGGACACATTTAAAGCAGTGTGTAGAGGGAAATTTATAGCACTAAATGCCCACAAGAGAAAGCAGGAAAGATCTAAAATTGACACTCTAACATCACAATTAAAAGAGCTAGAGAAGCAAGAGCAAACACATTCGAAAGCTAGCAGAAGGCAAGAAATAACTAAGATCAGAGCAGAACTGAAGGAGATAGAGACACAAAAAACTCTCCAAAAAATCAATGAATCTAGGAGTTGGTTTTTTGAAAAGATCAACAAAATTGACAGACCACTAGCCAGACTAATAAAGAAGAAAAGAGAGAAGAATCAAATCTACGCAATTAAAAATGATAAAGGGGATATCACCACCGACCCCACAGAAATACAAACTACCATCAGAGAATACTATAAACACCTCTACGCAAATAAACTGGAAAATCTAGAAGAAATGGATAATTTCCTGGACACTTACACTCCTCCAAGACTAAACCAGGAAGAAGTTGAATCCCTGAATAGACCAATAGTAGGCTCTGAAATTGAGGCAATAATTAATAGCCTACCAACCAAAAAAAGTCCAGGACCAGATGGATTCACAGCTGAATTCTACCAGAGGTACAAGGAGGAGTTGGTACCATTCCTTCTGAAACTATTCCAATCAATAGAAAAAGAGGGAATCCTCCCTAACTCATTTTATGAGGCCAACATCATTCTGATACCAAAGCCTGGCAGAGACACAACAAAAAAAGAGAATTTTAGACCAATATCCCTGATGAACATCGATGCAAAAATCCTCAATAAAATACTGGCAAACCGGATTCAGCAACACATCAAAAAGCTTATCCACCATGATCAAGTGGGCTTCATCCCTGGGATGCAAGGCTGGTTCAACATTCGCAAATCAATAAATGTAATCCAGCATATAAACAGAACCAAAGACAAGAACCACATGATTATCTCAATAGATGCAGAAAAGGCTTTTGACAAAATTCAACAGCCCTTCATGCTAAAAACGCTCAATATAATTCGGTATTGATGGAACGTACCTCAAAATAATAAGAGCTATCTATGACAAACCCACAGCCAATATCATACTGAATGGGCAAAAACTGGAAAAATTCCCTTTGAAAACTGGCACAAGACAGGGATGCCCTCTCTCACCACTCCTATTCAACATAGTGTTGGAAGTTCTGGCTAGGGCAATCAGGCAAGAGAAAGAAATCAAGGGTATTCAGTTAGGAAAAGAAGAAGTCAAATTGTCCCTCTTTGCAGATGACATGATTGTATATTTAGAAAACCCCATTGTCTCAGCCCAAAATCTCCTTAAGCTGATAAGCAATTTCAGCAAAGTCTCAGGATACAAAATTAATGTGCAAAAATCACAAGCATTCTTATACACCAGTAACAGACAAACAGAGAGCCAAATCAGGAATGAACTTCCATTCACAATTGCTTCAAAGAGAATAAAATACCTAGGAATCCAACTTACAAGGGATGTAAAGGACCTCTTCAAGGAGAACTACAAACCACTGCTCAGTGAAATCAAAGAGGACACAAACAAATGGAAGAACATACCATGCTCATGGATAGGAAGAATCAATATCGTGAAAATGGCCATACTGCCCAAGGTAATTTATAGATTCAATGCCATCCCCATCAAGCTACCAATGAGTTTCTTCACAGAATTGGAAAAAACTGCTTTAAAGTTCATATGGAACCAAAAAAGAGCCCGCATCTCCAAGACAATCCTAAGTCAAAAGAACAAAGCTGGAGGCATCACGCTACCTGACTTCAAACTATACTACAAAGCTACAGTAACCAAAACAGCATGGTACTGGTACCAAAACAGAGATATAGACCAATGGAACAGAACAGAGTCCTCAGAAATAATACCACACATCTACAGCCATCTGATCTTTGACAAACCTGAGAGAAACAAGAAATGGGGAAAGGATTCCCTATTTAATAAATGGTGCTGGGAAAATTGGCTAGCCGTAAGTAGAAAGCTGAAACTGGATCCTTTCCTTACTCCTTATACGAAAATTAATTCAAGATGGATTAGAGACTTAAATGTTAGACCTAATACCATAAAAATCCTAGAGGAAAACCTAGGTAGTACCATTCAGGACATAGGCATGGGCAAAGACTTCATGTCTAAAACACCAAAAGCAACGGCAGCAAAAGCCAAAATTGACAAATGGGATCTCATTAAACTAAAGAGCTTCTGCACAGCAAAAGAAACTACCATCAGAGTGAACAGGCAACCTACAGAATGGGAGAAAATTTTTGCAATCTACTCATCTGACAAAGGGCTAATATCCAGAACCTACAAAGAACTCAAACAAATTTACAAGAAAAAAACAAACAACCCCATCAAAAAGTGGGCAAAGGATATGAACAGACATTTCTCAAAAGAAGACATTCATACAGCCAACAGACACATGACAAAATGCTCATCATCACTGGCCATCAGAGAAATGCAAATCAAAACCACAATGAGATACCATCTCACACCAGTTAGAGAATGGCGATCATTAAAAAGTCAGGAAACAACAGGTGCTGGAGAGGATGTGGAGAAATAGGAACACTTTTACACTGTTGGTGGGATTGTAAACTAGTTCAACCATTATGGAAAACAGTATGGCGATTCCTCAAGGATCTAGAACTAGATGTACCATATGACCCAGCCATCCCATTACTGGGTATATACCCAAAGGATTATAAATTATGCTGCTATAAAGACACATGCACACGTATGTTTATTGCGGCACTATTCACAATAGCAAAGACTTGGAATCAACCCAAATGTCCATCAGTGACAGATTGGATTAAGAAAATGTGGCACATATACACCATGGAATACTATGCAGCCATCAAAAAGGATGAGTTTGTGTCCTTTGTAGGGACATGGATGCAGATGGAAACCATCATTCTTAGCAAACTATCACAAGAACAGAAAACCAAACACCGCATGTTCTCACTCATAGGTGGGAACTGAACAATGAGATCACTCGGACTCGGGGAAGGGGAACATCGCACACCGGGGCCTATCATGGGGAGGGGGGAGGGGGGAGGGATTGCATTGGGAGTTATACCTGATGTAAATGACGAGTTGATGGGTGCAGCACACCAACAAGGCACAAGTATACATATGTAACAAACCTGCACGTTATGCACATGTACCCTACAACTTAAAGTATAATAATAATAAATAAAAAAAAAAAAAAAAAAAAAAAAAAAAAAAAGAATATCTAACATAAAATTATAGATCAAGCGATGACAAATTTTTCATATATAACCACTTTTTTCCATATGTTTGAAACATTGAGAATAACAAAATAAAGAATGTACTAATCTGGGATTGCATCCTGAACAAAAAGAATAATTTAACTGCTTCTATAATTGGATCATTCTTTTTATTAGTGTGGTATAATTGAGGCTAAAGGTGAACAAGTATGTTGAAGGCATACCTTTAAAATGGTCAATTTCACTTTGACAGAACAAATAGATATGTATTGTATAATAGCAGCTTTAAAAAATGATAAGGTTATCCAGTTATTCTTTGATTTAAAATATAACCTTTTAAATTATATATTGAGTAGACATAAGAAATATTGAAATTTGGAAACAGGTAAATGTTTTGAAGGGAATTTAGCAGATAAAACTGAAATGTGAGAAGTACTTTACAATTCATAGATTATAAATTATGTAAGCTGATGTTAGCTTATGAATTGTAATTCCATGAATAGATTAATGTTTCTTCTGTCTTTTCACTCAGAAATTGAAGGTGAAACAATATTTTGTTTAGTATAAAATATGTGTGCAAGATGGAGATGTTAATTTTCTTTCTAACCATTTTCTCTGAAGTGGATCATAAAATCTACTTCATGAATTTTCTCTTTAAAAGCTATTTTTCTGGATTGAAAGAACTTGATCTAAAAAATGTAGATATTAGATATTGCAGGTAAACACTATTCAAATAACAATATAATATGCAGTTTTTACTTGATTGCTTTAATATTTGTAAACAAAATATTTGCCAGAATAGAAAAAAATGATGGTAATAATTACACAGTCCATGGATAATGATACAATATCATTTTTGTCTCTTCAGATTGAAGGTAAAATCTTCACACATAAATCTCATATATCATAATTATCTTATAGGTTCAGCAAATACATTGTGAGGGACCAGGGTTCTTCTTCAACTGGCTAAATGTTCAGTGCAATTTCTATGTTTTTGTCAGTTTATATTTTGCCCGTTGTATAAACTTTATCTGAATTATCTACAAAATATATTAGGGATTGTATTAGTCTTCTGTTGCTGCATAACAAATTACCGCAAGTGTAGGGACTTAAAACAACACAAATTTACTCTGTCACAGTTTCTGTGGATCTGGAAACCAACCCATTTTTACTGGGTCTTCTTCTCAAGAGTCTCACAAGGCTGAAATCATGGTGTCAACTGTGGCGGGATTGTCATATGGAGCTTAGGATCCTCTTCCAAGCTCCTTCAGGTTGTTGGCAGAATTCAATTCATTTCAGTTGTAGGACTTGTGACAGCTTGTTTCTTCAAGGCCAACAGGAAAATTCTGACTTATGTCTGCTAAGATAAAGTCTTTTTTTTTTTTTTTTTTTTTTGAGATGGTGTGTTACTCTTGTTGCCCAGGCTGGAGTGCAGTGGCACGATCTCCGCTCACTGCAACCTCTGCCTCCCAGGTTCAAGGGATTCTTTTGCCTCAGGCTCCTGAGTAGCTGGAATTACAGGCGTGCACCATAATGTTCAGCTAATTTTTTTTTCTTAATTTTTAGTAGAGATGGGTTTCATCATGTTGGTCAAGCTGGTGTCAAACTCCTGACCTCAGATATGGTCCACCCACCTCGTCCTCCCAAAATGCTGGGTCTACAGGCATGAGCCACTGTACCCAGCCAAAGTCTTATATCATGTAATCTAATTAAAGGAGTGAGTATCCCATCATATTCACAAGCTCTGCCAACAATGGGGCAAAAGAGATTATAAAGGGTATGCATATCAGGGGGTTGGAATCTTAGGGCTATCTTAGAATTCTATCTACTACCAGGTTATTTATGTTCTCATCCTTAATTTAACTAATATAAAAAAAACCCCAAACATTAATTAACTAAAATCCTTGTTTCTCTTCTCCTTTGCTTAATCCTGTGTAACTCAAAGAGCTATTTTCTGATAACTTGCACAGCTAGCTAGCAGTAGGTATGTTTCTAATCTTCTGAATTAAATTTGGAGAAGAAGATAGCTGCAGTTTACCTCATGTCACTTAAGGATGGTGAAATAGTGTCTGCATTTAGAAATACATATAATATTGTTAATCTCATTTATCAATCATAAATCACCTGATAGAAACTAGTATTAAAATTAATATCTGATAACTTTTAGAGAAAATTGTTAGTACTGTTTATAGTTGAAGAGCAAAATTCATGGACTGAAATAGATAAGATATTTTCTTGGAGATATGTAAAACTAGACTTTAAAATTTAGTGGCATTTAATAGTGAGAGATTTGGGGGGCAATTCTTATTGTTAGACAAGACACTACAAAAATGTTATATTCACCTTGGCTTCTCCTTAAGTGATACCAGGCTTCAGCTTTTAAAAACAAAAATTATGAAGCGGACTAGTCATGAAGACATATTTTTTCTTTTTCTTTATTTGAAGTATTTATTTGACGGGAGAGGATTTAGTTTAATTTTCTAGACTAGAATTATTTTTACTGATGGCGAAGTTGGTTGAGACAATAAAAAATAAATGAATAAGTTAAAATCCTGTGTTTTGTATTATTGGCCAGTTTCAGGGTCTGGTAAATCAACAGTGAAGAAACTTCAAAGAAAAGGCAATAAAAGTTTCAAGTCCATATAAATCTTATGTGGATCTTTCAGACATAATTCTATAATGGGATAAAAGTACTGCCAGAAGAAATAGATTAGAGAAAGAAAAAAACAATCTTATAAGTTCAAACCTACTCCTGAGGGCCAGAGAACCCAGGTATCATCTCTTGTTAGTCGGCTAGATTAATTTATGTCGTATTACTGAACTCCTGCAATGCAATGAGTGAGAAGTCTTCATACCTCTAACCTCCATGCTTTCCTCCTCTCAACCCCAGGAGGGATTAAGAGAATTTAAGATGAGCAATACAAACTTTAGTTCTACTGTTTTTTAATATCAGCTTCAACTCACAGATTTTGTGGTTAGTACTGGCAGGTTTCTTAAAGTGTGAGATTAATAAATAATGATTCCCAAATGTTGTTAAAAGTAACATAAATAAGTTTAATGAATGAAGAGCTAATTATCTGAAATTTTTCAAATTATATTTCTATTAGGACAAATGTAAGACATGAAAATTGTGCAAAATTTCAAAATTTGAGTCAGTTATGATTTATTGTATTAATCATTAATTTTATAATGCAGATCCTATTGTATTTTGTGACCCTATAATATAATGCAAATTATAATTTTGATCTAAATGCTTCTCATTTTTAACTAGCATTTACACTAATGCTTACATGATTTCACTAAGGCTTTAAATTAACCTAATTTCTAAATTGTATAACTTAATGTTTCTACAAACAATGGAAGAAACGTCCTTTATCAGTGGTGGCAAAGATAAAAAATAGCACATTAAGGAACAATGAATAATTCTGCCTAAATAAATTCTTGCGACTTTGAGAAATGCTTACAGTCTAGTAATTTTTGAAAATGTTGAGATTCTTTCTTATAACACATTTTGTAATGGATGTTATATATTTAGACTGTGATCCATCATTTTATAAATTTTTAGACATAGGATTATGTAAGATGGCTATATGTGTTTTCACTCTTCATTGTACAAAACCTGAGTCAAAACTTTACTTTGGCGCATTATCACAGTTGTTCAGTATCCCACATATTTTAATTACTAGATAATACAGAATAAGCAGAAGCACATTTAAAATCATCTTGGTGAAAATAAAGAGGAGTGAAAGATTATTTAAAAATCACACATTTTTGCATTATGTTGAAATGACATTTAAGCAATTTTCCAGAAATGTAGGTATTTTTTATAGATGTCAGTCAATTAAAAGCAATTGGCTTAAATTTTTGTGGCCATGACATTTAGTAAGCATGTCATGTATTTCCAGAAATCAGAAGTAATGTCTTGCAAGAAATAACTCAATGAGAGCTGAACCAAAGAAGATCAAGACACAAAAAATCATCAAGGATACAGGAGTTGGCTTTTTGAAAAAAATTAATAAGCAAGATAGGGCACCTAGCTAGATTAACAAAGAACCAAAGAGAGAATATCTAAATAAACATAATGATAAACACCAAAGGGGATGTTACAGTGACCTCACAGAAATACAAATAACCATGAGAAATTATTATGGATGCCTCCATGCACATAAATTAGAAAACCTAGAAGAGATGGATACATTCCTGAACACATACACCCTCTCAAGACTAAACCAGGAAGAAATTTATTCCCTGAACACACCAATAACAACCTCCAAAATGGAATAAGTAATAAATAGCCTACCAACCAAGAAAAGCGCAGAACTTTCACAGCCGAATTCTATCAGATAGATAGAAAGAGCTGCTACCATACCTACTGAAACTACTCCAAAAAATCAAGGTGTAGGGACTCCTCCCTACCTCATTCTATGAGGCCAGCATCATCCTGATACCAAAATCTGTCAGAGAAAAAACAGTAAAAAAAAATTTCTGTGTAAATGACGAGTTGATGGGTGCTGACGAGTTGATGGGTGCAGCACACCAACATGGCACAAGTATACATATGTAACAAACCTGCACGTTATGCACATGTACCCTAGAACTTAAAGTATAATAATAATAATAATAATAATATAAAAAGAAAATTTCTGGCCAATATCCTTGATGAACTTTGATGAAAAAACTTCAGTAAAATACTTGCAAATTGAATGCACCAGCACATCAAAAAGCTCATCCACCGCAGGGATCAAGTAGGCTTTAACCCTGGGAAGCAAAGTTGGTTCAACATATGCAAATTGTAAATGTGATGCATCACATCAACAGAAGTAAGACAAAAATCACATAATTATCTCAATAGATGCAGAAAAAGCTTTCAATAAAATTCAACACCCCTCCATGATAAAAACTCTTAAACTAGGCATCAAAGGAACATATCTCAAAATAAAAAAAGCCATCTATGACAAACACACAGTCAACATTATAATGAATGGGCAAAAGCTGGAAGTATTACTGTTGAAAACCAGCACAAGAGAAGGATGTCCTCTCTCACCACTTCTATTCAACACAGTATTGGAAGTCCTGGCCAGAGCAATCAGGCAAAAGCGAAATAAAAGACATCTCAATAGGAAGAGAGGAAGTCAAATTATCCCTGTTTGCAGATGACATGATTCCATATCTAGAAAACCCCACAGTTTCAGCCCAAAAGCTCCTTCAGCTGTAACAAACTTCAGCAAAGTTTGAGGGTACAAAATCAATGTACAAAAATTACTAGCATTTCTATGTACAAACAATAGCCTAGCTGAGAGCCAAACCAAGAATGCAACCCCATTTACAATTGCCACAAAAATAATAAAATTCCTAGGAGTACAGCTAACCAGAGATGTGAAAGATCTTTACAATGAGAATTACAAAACACTGCTCAAATAAATTGGAGATGACACAAACATATGGAGAGTCATTCTATGTTCATTGATAGGAAGATCAATATCATTAAAATGGCCATCATTACTGCTCAAAGCAGTTTATAGATTTAATGCTATTCCTATCACACTACCAGTGACATGCTTCGCAGAACTAGAAAAAAACAATTTTAAAATTCATATGGAACCAAAAAAGAGCCCAAATAGCCAAGGCAATCCTAAACAAGAAGAGCTGGAGGCATCATGTTATCTGACTTCAAACTATACTACAAGGCTACACTAACCAATACAGCATGGTACTGGTACAAAAACAGACACATGGACCAATGGGACAGAATAGATAGTTCATAAATAAGGTCACACATCTAAAACCATCTGATTTTCAACAAAACTGACAAAAACAAGTTTTTGAATAGGACTCCCTATCCAATAAATGGTGCTGAGATAATTGGATAGCCATATGCAGAAGATTGAAACTGGACCCCTTTCTTACACCAAATACAAAAATCAATTCAAGATGAATTAAAGACTTACATGCAAAACCCAAAATGATAAAAATCCTGGAAGACAACCTAGGCAACACTATTCTGAACATAGGAGTGGGCAAAGATTTCATGGAAAAGGCGCCAAAAACAATTGCAACAAGAGCAACAATTGACAAATAGGATCTAATTAAACTTAAGAACTTCTGCTCAGCAAAATAAACTATCAACAGAGTAGTCAGAAACCTACAGAATGGGAGAAAATTTTTGCAAACTATGCATCTGACAAAGGTCTAATATCCAGCCTCTTTAAGGAACTTAAACAAATTTACAAGAAAATAAAAAACATTAAAAAGGGGGCAAAGGATATGAACAGACACTTTTTAAATGAAGACATGCATGCATCCAACACACATGTGATAAAAAGCTCAATATCACTAATCATTAGATAAATGAGAATCAAAACCGCAATGAGATACCATCTCACACCAGCCAGAACGGCTAGTATTAAAAAGTCAAAAAATAACAGATGTTGGTGAAGTTGCAAAGAAAAGGGAATGCTATACACTGTTGCTGAGAGTGTAAATGAGTTTAACCATTGTGGAAAGCAGTATGGTGATTCCTCAAAGACCTAAAAACAGAACTACCATTCGACCCAGCAAAATATGGTATATATGCAAAATAATAGAAATCATTCTACCATAAAGGCATATGCATGTGTATGTTCATTGCAGCACTATTCACAATAGCAAAGACATGGAATCAACCTAAATGCCCATCAATGACAGACTGGATAAAGAAAATGTGATACATATACATCGTGGAACACTACACAGCCATACAAAGAGGAAGATCATGCCGTTTTGCAGGAGCATGGATGGAACTAGAGGCCATGATCCTTAGCAAACTAATGCGAGAACAAAAAATCAAATACTGCATGTTCTCATTTGTAAGTGGGAGCTAAATGATGAGAATACATGGACTCAAAGAGGGGAGCAACAGACACTGGGGCCTACTTGAGGGTGGAGGTTGGGAAGAAGAAGAGGATCAGAAAAAAATAGCTATTACAAGTAGGCTAATTACCTGGGTAATGAAATAATCTGTAAAACAAACCCTTGTGAAATGAGTTTACCTATATAACATACCTGCCTATGTACCCCTGAACCTAAAATAAAAGTTAAAAAAAGAAATAATATCTTGAATTAAACTAAATTCTTTTGAGATATATCATGCCTGCAAGGAGACAGGAAATTGATATTTGAAATAAAATGAATATATTAAAATGTGCAAAGCTGGCTTTTAACAAAAAAAATTTAAAAAGGAATAATAATGTTACAGCAAAGCAATTACTCTCCTACATATTGAATATCTTCAGCAACCAAAACTTATTGGTCTAAGTAACAAATGAGCTTATAAGTAGTTTAAAGATAGAATATAGAAATGTAGATAATTGCTTGTGTTCCTTTGAAGTAGGGAGTGGTATCCTTTTTCACCTTCATTTCCAAAAGAAAATGTGCAAGCTATTTAGTTCTGTCGAATTAATCTGAACTCAAAATTAATCAAGCATTTTTTTCTTAGAATATTCAATTGTTAAGTACAAATGACTGGAGTCAGTTTTAAATCCCTTGGAATTAAAATGGGGAAAGTGGAGGAGTATTAATGATAGTGCGGTTGACTTTGCAATAAAAGTTTAGAAAAAGAAGAACAAGCTCCTGAATTAAACTCTGTAAATAAAATATTTGTATTAACAAGCTATGATCATTCAGAAACATATGAACTCAAGCAAGTATTTATATTGTATCAAATATGATACAACACAATACAAATTGTATTTGTCTGTATCTAATCCACTTTAGTCAACTTTTAAAATAGAAAAATACAAGTTATTTCTACAGTCTTCATTCTCCATTCCATTGCTAGCTCTGTTGGTTATAATTGACACTGCTTAATCTACTGAAGCAATTTAATCTTCAATTTTTCTATATTTATCTAATAGTGGGGCATGTATTGACAAAGAGGTTGTATTATCATAAATTTTATTGTCAGAAATTTTATCATTAAGAGTAAATACATTTCTAATTCTGCCACTGACCTACTATAAGATATTTAGGAAGGGTCTCTCCAAAGAGATGACATTTGAGTTGAGATCTAAGTGGTGAGCATGGTGAGAGGGAACCAGTCCTACAAAGATCAGGAAGAAACAGTAGTAAGCATGGGAAGAGAAAGTAGAAGTTGACAATGAACTTAGAGTGTTAAAGGAACTGAAAGAAGGTCTGCAGGACTGCAGTGTAGTGAACTTGGGTGAGCCCAGGATGAGATATAGATGATTAGGAAGGCAGAGACCAGATCATGTTGACTTTTATACATCAACGTTATGATTCTGAATTTTATTCTTAGGACAATGAGAAGGAATTCCACTGAGGGTTTAATGTATTTTTTCATTATGAAATATATCATGCATACAAAAGAGTGTGTATCTGCTACTTAATAAATAGAATGTTGCCTACATCAACAAATAGTGCTGAAGCCTACTTATTCCTTAGTAATAGAATACCCCTGTGGCTCTCCCCATCTGAATTCTATGTTTGCATTCCATATACCTTCTTTCTAGTTATTTTATATGCTGCAAATATAGTTTAGTTTTCCTTTTTGAATTATAAATATTGAATTCACATTGTATATATTCCTCTGTGACTTGCTTTTTTGCCTCAATATCATATATTTGTATTTTTTTTCTGCTGGATATTATTTTATTGCATTACTACACCACGATTTATTGATCTGATCTATTAGTGATTGATACCTGATTATTTCCTCCCCCCATTTTTTGCTCTAAAGAAAAATACAGCTGTGAACAAACTTGCACTTGTTCCTAGATGCATATATGTAAGACTTTCTCTAGAGAAGTGTTGCGTGTAGGACATACGCATCTCCAACTTTAGCAGAGGATACAAAATTGCTTTCAAAGCAACTCTACCAATTTACATATGTACCAGCAGAGGACAAAAGTCTCAATTCTTGATATCCTCTCTAACAGCTGACATTGTCAAATTTCAATTTTTAAAAACTAATCCAATGAGGTAAAATGCTAACTCCTTATGATTTTACATTAGATTTCTCTGGGTGTCAGTAAGGTCAGGGAGAAGTTTATGTTTCCTTTTTTTGTTTACTTTTGCCATGTGCTTTGTCCTTTTTCTACTAATTTGTAAGGTTGTGTGGTTTTAAGATATGTTCAAATATGAGCCTAATTTAGTTTATGATCTTAGTTATATTTGTAGCAAATATCTTGATATGATTTGGCTGTGTCCCCACCCAAATCTCACCTTGAATTGCAATAATCTCCACATGTCAAGGGCAGGGCCAGGTGGAGATAATTGAATCATGGGGTTGTTTCTCCCATACTGCTCTACTGGTAGTGAATAAGCCCCATGAGATCGTTTTATAAATGGGAGTTACCCTGCACAAGCTCTTTTGTCTGCTGCCACGTAGGACATGACTTTGCTCTTTATTCGTCTTCTGCCATGACTGTGTGGCCTCCCCAGCCATGTGGAACTGTGAGTTGATTTAACCTCTTTCCTTTGTAAAGTACCCTGTCTTGGGTACGTCTTTATTAGCAGTGTGAGAACAGACTAGTACATATCCTTCACTCTGTGGCTTTTCTTTTAATTCTCTCGATGATATTTTTGATGAACATATATTCTTAATTTTAATGTGGTCTAATTATAAAACAAGTTTTTATGGTTAATGCTTTTATAATCTTGTTTAAAAAGATTTTTGATACCTCAAGTCACAAAATTATCCTATATTACCTTCTATGAATTCTATTTTTCCTTTTACGTACAGATTTACAATTACTAAGAATCTAGCTTACTCTTTGATATGAGATCAACTTTCCTTTTGTCTTATATGGATGTGCAATTGTATATGGCTTCTAACCCTTACTTTTTTTCTTTTTTTCTGAGGTGGAGTCTTGCTCCATCACCCAGGTTAGAATGTAGTGGCACCATCTCGGCTCACTGCAACCTCAGTCTCCCAGGTTCAAGCTATTCTCCTGCCTTAGGCTCCTGAGTAGCTGGGACTACAGGTGCACACCACCACACCTGGCTACTAATTTTTGTGTTCTTAGTAGAGACAGGGTTTCACCATGTTGGCAAGGCTGGTCTCGAACTCTGACCTCAAGTTTTCTGCTGGCGTTGGCCTCACAAAGTGCTGGGATTACCGGTATAAGCCACTGCACCCAGCTTCTACTCTTATAATTATTTCCTTGTGTGTTTAGTGATATAAGTAATTTTAAAAAGTCATCCATACCTGCTATAGACTAAATATTTGCCCCCCCCTAAAAATCCATATGTTGAAATTCTAACCCACAATGTGATAGTATTAGGAGGTGAGGCCTTCAGGATGTGATTATGTCATTAGGGTGAAGTCCTCATAAATGGGATTAGTGTCCTTATAAAAGAGATCCTGAAGAGCTCTCTTGCCCCTTTGACCATGTGAGGACATGGCAGAAAGATGGCCTTCTGTAAACCCAAGGGCCTTCACCAGACATGAAATCTTCCAGAACCTCGATATTGAACTCTAGCACTGTGAGAAATAAATTTTGTTGTCTACAAGCCACTACATCTGTGGTATTTTGCTATAGTAGTCTAAATGAACTGACACACTGTGGAAGGAAAATAAAATCTTGGAACCTCAAACTTTATGCTAAAAGAAAAAGTTAAGCTTGGAAATTGTGTCACTCACACACAAACTTCATTTCCTTTTGTTTCTAAACAGATGTCCTCAGGTGGCTTCCCTCACACTGACAATGTAAATAATGGCTTATCTTCATAGGTATGGGATCCGAGGAGACAGGAAATCATCCCATCGCCCAATATTGTACTTGAGACAAATACATATTTGACTTCTTCCTCTACACTATGTTTATTTTACGTAAAGTGCAGATTTACTAAGCATGAGATGAATATATAACTGACCATCTACCTAATTCTTTTCACAGGCAGCATGTGGATTCAGTGAACATTAATCATAGCCTCTAAAGAATGTAACCTCTTGTCTCATTTGTCTACACTCCCGCATTTTTTTTCTTTCTCCTTCCCCTCCTGCTTGCATTTTTCCCTTTAAAAATTGAAGCACTCAAAACCATCTTTGGAGAAATCATGAATTACACATGTTCCTGTGATTTTGTGTTACTCTTTCCCAAGTGTGTCCTCAATCTTGACAAAATGAACTTCTAAATTGATTGATAATCACCTTGTTTTCTTTGATTTACAACACATCTTATTGCTTTGTTTTGCCACATTTGTTGCAAATCAAGGATCCACACACACACCAGTTATCTCTTTTGTAGATAAGTTTTTGTTTTTAAATTTTAAAATTTTATTTTTATGTGGTAAAATATACATAATGTAAAATTTACCATTTTAAGGATACAGTTCAGTGGCATTAAATGCATTCACATTGTTGTACAACCATCACAACCATTCATTTCAGAAATTTTTCATCTCCCCATAATGAAGCTCTATCATTATTGTTATTATTACTTATTGATAGATAATGTATATATTTCCAGGGTACGTATGATATTTTGATGCATTCATATAATAAGTGAGTTTTCAAATCATGATATCAATCACCTTAAACGTTTATCTTTTATTTTTGCTGGGAACATTCAAATTATTCTCTTCTAGCTATTTTGAAATACACAATAGATTATTTACTATAGTTACTTTACTGATTTATTGAATACAGGTCTTATTTCTTCTATCTAACTGTATTTTTGAACCCATAAATCAACCACTGTTCATGCACCCCTCTCCTGTACCTTCTCAGCCTTCGGTAACCATCAAACTATTTCTATCTTCCCGAGATCCAGTTTTTTAGTTCTCACATATGAGTGAGAATATGTAACATTTGTCTTTTCCGTGCCTTGCTTATTTTATTTAACATAATTACCTACAATTCCATTCATGTTGCTGCAAATGGCAGACTTTCATTCTTTTTTATGGTTGAATAATATTCCATTATATAGATATACCATATTTTAAAGTTCATTTATCTGTTGAGGGGGACTTAGATTGATTCTATGTTTTGGCTAATGTGAATACTGCTGCAATATAGATGAAAGTACGGATATCTCTTTGACATACTCATTTCCTTTCTTTTGGGTATATATCCAGTGGTGAAATTGCTGGATCATATGGTAGTTCTGATTTTTAGTTTCTTGAGGAAAATACATACTGTTTTCCTTAGTGTCTTTGTTGATTTTCAAGTCTTTACTTTTACAGATTTTTATTTCAATATATTTGGTGTGTATTTCCTTTTTTCTTTTGTATGGAGGCTTGGGATGGATTTTAGAAACTCAGAAATGGCTTATCACATGAATTCCATATCTTCTAATGTTTCTTTGAATTTTTTGTTTTTTGAGACAGTTTCTCTCTTGTTGCCCAGGCTGGAGTGCAATGGTGTAATCTCGGCTTATTGCAACCTCCACCTCCCAGGTCAAGCAATTCTCCTGCCTCAGCCTCCCCAGTAGCTGGGATTACAGGCATGCACCACCATGCCTGACTAATTTTGCATTTTTAGTAGAGATGGGGTTTCTCCATGTTTGTCAGGCTGTTCTTGAACTCCCAACCTCAGGTGATCTGCCCACCTTGGCCTCCCAAAGTGCTGGAATTACAGGGGTGACCCACCCACCTGGCCGAAAGAGGAGTGTCTTAATCAGTTTTGTGCTGCTGTAACAATACCTGAGCCTGGGTTGCTTACAAAGAACAGAAATGTTTTGGCTTACCGTTGTGGTTGGAAAGTCCAAGATCGAGGAGTTGGCATCTTACAAAGGCCTTCTTGCTGTATCATCACATAGTGGAGGATAAGAGGTTGGGTGAGAGGCAGAGAAAGGGGGTGGGGGGAGAGAGAGAGAGAGAACTGAATTCATCCTTTTATAATGAATCTACTCTAGTGGTAACAAACCCACTCCTACAATAGTGGCATTAATCCATTTATGAAGCTCAAGCCCCACTGTGTTATCACCTTCTTAAATGCTCCACCTCCCAACACTGTTGCATTGGGGATTAGGTTTCCAATACATGCTTTTTGGGAGACACATTCAAATCATAGTAATGAGTTATTTATTTACTCATGTGTAACATTTAATTTATCTTTGTTTTGGTGAGATTTAAAAATTCCTGATTTATGAAGGGTTGAATAGCATATAACTTTTTTGATCAGATAATAATTTAATACAGAAGTCAAAAGTTGAAGTCAAGTTAAATGCTTTCATGGTCATAATAGGACATTAATTTTACAGTCAACTGAATAGATTATTTCTTTTATGACTGTTATGACTATTACCATGGTATATGTTTATCCCTCTATTTTTCTTTCCCTCTTTAGAGAAAGACATTAATCTATTATTTGATTAATATATAAATGTACAATTTTTGAATGCTTACTATTCATCATCAGTTATAAAATTTGCATGATTTTACTTTGCTTATAAAAGTAGATATAACTCATTCAGAAATTAGTTCATTTTAACTTTATCTTAATTATATATAACCTATGTGATAAGTGATGCTCTTCTATTTTTTATCACGGATGAGGTCTAATTCAAAATATGACATACCTCTATTTTTTTCTATTTCTCACAAATTAAATATTGGTTTGTGAAACATTTCAAGGTAAGAGATATTTTTGTATGAATTCATATATTACCAACATTTTCCAAGCTACCTGTTTCAGTCAGGTATCACCTCAACAACACTGTCTCAACTAAATGGCTTAAAATTACATTTTATTCTTCTAGTTACAGCTGAGTGCAATTGCTGGCTGTGCTTCTGGCTCCAGGCTTGTAAACCAGCAAGGGAAGCACTACTCTAAATGTCTCATTCTGGGCCCACAGTGTCTGGGGCCTTTTTTTTTTTTTTTTTTTTAAAGCGAGGTAGAAAACCCCCAAGGTGAGTGGAAATCACAAAGCCTGAGTGCAAAATAGATACACCATCAGTTTTGTGCTCAAAATTGACTACATTCCAATGGCTAAAACAAGTCATATGACCAAACCCTATGTCAGTGAAGTGGGAAATGTAATCCATGAAGGTTTAGGATAAGGATAAATATTTGCTGAACATCATCTAATCTACTACATTGTCCTTTGACTGTCAATTAATAGCTACATTGCTTACAACAGATGTAATTGGTATGCTTTGGTGACCAAACAGAAGTTTACATTCAGGGAAAAATCCAATTATATATTCACAAATAATATCTTGATTTACATTTCTTTGGGTTGAGTCTTGGAAGAAATATTTTTCTTTTCCTGAAATAAAGTTCATCAGAATTTTTTCACTAAACTGTGTATTACACAGTAGTCCCCCATTATCCAAGCTTTTGCTTTTCATGGTTTCAGTTACCCATGATCAACTGTTATCTGAAAATAGATAAGTATAGTACAGTAACATTAAGAGAGACCACATTCACATACTTTTTATTACAATCTTTATTATAATGGTTATATGGTTATATTTTATTACTAGTTATTGGTAATCTTTTACTGTGCCAATTTATAAATTAAACTTTATCACAGGTATGTATGCATAGGAAAAATTATAGTATATATAGGGTTTGGTACTATCTACAGTTCTAGGCATCCACTGGGGTTCTTGGAACATATCCCCTACAGATAAGGGAGGACTTCTGTATATTTTTACCCTCAAACTATCTGACTTTACAACTTGATCTGTGTGAGCTTTGTGCAGAGATTAAAGTTGTCATGAAAATAAGATAAAACTGTCAATGCTTTGTAAACATTGTGGGAAAGGAATTCATTTTCTAATGTTTTATAGGTCATGAAACTTCTCTTTTAATTTATGATGTTATGCCAATTTTCTGTGGGAAATTATAGACTCAAACATATATACATTATTTATTCACTGTAAATCCTAAACAGTTTAGTGCTGATGAAGTATGTCATCATCTTGTAATTTTAGCCTGAATTCAGTCATCTGTGACAGCATTACCTGTTCACTCTCTATCCAAATTCTAAAATTTGCAAAATATTGCTGTATCAAAAGAACAATTTCTCTTTTCATTTCCTGTGATGAGTTGACTATTATTTGGGAGTGCAACTGATAGTTTTTCACAGAATTCTGCCAAAAAGTACCTTTCCACTCTGACCATCTTTTAATTGTTGGTGTTCTTCATGGCTTTCTTTTGGAAACTTCCTTCATTCTTTCATAGGTAATATCATTATCTCCCATGGTTTCAATAAATCCATGTGCTAATGATGCTAGTAAATACAGTTCATATATCTTTCCCAAGTTCAAAATCTATAAGTTATTATTGATCATAACTATATAAATATATCATAAACAACTTAAACATATTAAAAATTGCTTATTATGTTTGTTGTCCAAACCCACTGTTGTTTCCTTCTTTTTTTTTTTTTTTTTTTTTTTCTCCGAGAAGTTTCACTCTTGTTGCCCAGGCTGGAGTACAATGGTACAATCTCAGCTCACTGCAAACTCCACCTTCTGGGTTCAAGCGATTCTCCTGCCTCAGCCTCCCAAGTAGCTGGGACTACAGACACGCACCACCACACCTGGCTACTTTTGTATTTTTAGTAGAGACGTGGTTTCACCATGTTGGCCAGGCTGGTCTCAAACTCCTGACTTCAGGTGATCCACCCACCTCAGCCTCCCAAAGTGCTGGGATTACAGGCATGAGCCACTGCACACAGCCATGTTCTTTTAATTCTATTTGGTTAATGGTATTGCTGCTCACATAGTTTCATAAGCAGGAAAATTCAGTGTTCCAGAAATAAACAGCCCGGCCACATCTGAACTTTGAGAATAGATTATCTACTCTCCCGACCATCAGGACTTAAATCATAAGTGAGATGGTTTGAGGAGGTGGGGCTGTTGAGAGGTGATTAGGTAATGAGGGTGGAGCCCTCATGAATAAGATTAATTCCTTTATAAAAAGAGAAGGGGACATAGAATCTTTTTCTTTGTTCTTTCCACGTGAAGATAAAATGGGAAAACATCTGTCCAAAAATCAAGAAGAGGGCTTTTGACAGAACCAATCATGCTGGTACCCTTATTTCAGATTTCCCATTTTCCAGAACTGTGAGAAATAAATTTCTGTTATTTAAGCCAGTCAGTCTATGGTATTCTGTTATAGCTGCCCTAAATGACACAACAATGTGTAACAAATCCATAACTTAACGCTTTAAAACAATATATTATCGCTGTGATTCCTCTGGGTTGATGGACTCAGCTGGGAAGTTCTTACTTGGACATTCTTACAGTTTCAATCAGATTTCGAACTTGGACTGAAGCCATCTGAAAGATTGACTGGGCTAGATATTCAAAATGCCTTAGTCAGATGGCTGACAGTTGATGCTCAGTTTGTGCCATTTGGCAGATCACTACAAGTGGCTTCTTCGGGTAACTTGGACTTCTCACAATATGGCAATTAAGTTTTGAGGGGAAGTTCTCCAAAGCAAGCTTTCCAAAAGGCAGGAAGCAAAAGCAACAGGGTGGGTAAGGTTTATTCCTGCCAGTGATACAGCAGAATTTTTGTCATATTATTTTGGTTAAAGCAGTCACAAAGCAGCAGAAAAGTAAATTCTGTTCCTTAATGGGGCAAGGCAACACTGCAGAAAGACAGAGGAGATGAAAGATATTTTTACAGCCATCTTCAGAAAATACAATCTTCTACAACCAGCACATCTTTTCATTAGTTTGCTCTCTCATTTAATAACCAAGTAGGCTCCAGATCAATTTATCAAAAGCTTAGTTGTTGAAAGATCAGTTTGCCAAAGTACCTGTTATTTTAGTTTACCACATTTACCAATTAACCAAAAACTTCTTTGTTTTTAAAGTTTACATTACATTTAATGAACCATTAACAGTTTTTGAGCCTTCAAAGTCTTGCCCCAACCTTCAGTTTTACCTTTTTATGCCCTTCTTCACTGGTCTCCCTTTCTACTTCTCTCTCTTCATTGTCTATCTCTTCTGTTCATTTCTCTCATCTCTGTCCTCAGTCTGTGCTTTCTTGCAGCTGCAGCCTCAGGCTGTACTCAGGCTGATTGTATTTCTCCCAGCAGCTCCATTTAATCAATTTTTTTCTTATGGCACTCCCATTGTCCTTATCACATTACTTATTTATATGATTTACTTTTTGTGTCCCTTACTAGGCAAAGCAAGTGGAGGTCAAACATAGTATCTTGTTCATCTTTATAGCCCCATTACCAGGTTTGACTCAGAGTAGGCCATCAGTACTTGTTTGCCTATTGAATTACTTATGAGTCAAAAAAGTCTTGATAGCTTTTAGTGTAGGTCAAAAACAAAAGATGAAATTAACAGCAGTAAATTTAAATTACATTATTTAGGCTCAAATGATTTGCTTTAGTGCAATTTAAGAATCACTCTGCTTGTTAGCAATACATGTCAAAAACCTCATGGTATTTTGGTAAATGAAATATCAATATTAGCCATACATTTAAAAATATTATATAGTGTCCTCACTTATTTCCTAGAGCAGTGGTTTGTAGTTCTCCTTGAAGAGGCCTTTCATATCCCTTGTAAGTTGGATTCCTAGGAATTTTATTCTCTTTGTAGAAATTGTGAATGGGAGTTCACTCATGATTTGGCTCCCTGTTTGTTATTGGTGTATAGGAATGCTTGTGATTTTTGCAATTGATTTTGTATTCTGAGACTTTGCTGAAGTTGCTTGTCAGTTTAAGGAGATTTTGGGCTGAGACAATGGTCTAAATATACAATCACGTTGTCGGCAAATAGAGACAATTTGACTTTCTCTAATCCTATTTGAATGACCTTTATTTCTTTCTCTTTCCTGATTGCCCTGGCCAGAACTTCCAATACTATGTTGAATAGGAGTGCTGAGAGAGGGCATCCCTGTCTTGTTGCCGGTTTTCAAAGGGAATACTTCCAGTTTTTGCCCATTCAGTATGATATTGGCCGTGGGTTTGTCATAAATAGCTCTTATTATTTTGAGATACGTTCCATCAATACCTAGTTTCAGAGTTTTTAGCATGAAGGGGTGTTGAATTTTATTGAAGGCCTTTTCTGCGTCTATTGATGATCATGTGTTTTTTGTCATTGGTTCTGTTTATGAGATGGATTATGTTTATTGATTTGCATATGATGAACCAGCCTAGCATCACAGGGATGAAGCCAACATGATCATCGTGGTGGATAAACTTTTTGTTGTGCTGCTGGATTCAGTTTGCCAGTATTTTACTCAGGATTTTTGCATCGATGTTCATCAGGGATATTGGTCTAAAATTCTCTTTTTTTGCTGTGTCTCTGCCAGTCTTTGGTATCAGGATGATGTTGGCCTCATCAAATGAGTTAGGGAGGATTCCCTCTTTTTCTATTGATTGGAATAGTTCAGAAGGAATGGTACCAGCTTCTCCTTGTACGTCTGGTAGAATTCAGCTGTGAATCCATCTGTTCCTGGACTTTTTTGGTTGGTAGGCTATTAATTATTGCCTCAATTTCAGAGTCTGGTATTGGTCTATTCAGGGATTCAACTTCTTCCTGATTTAGTCTTGGGGGAGGGTATGTGTCCAGGAATTTATCCATTTCTTTTAGATTTTCTAGTTTATTCGCATATAGGCATTGACACTATTCTCTGATGGTAGTTTGTATTTCTGTGGGGTAAGTAGTGATACCTCTTTTATCAGTTTTTATCATGTTTATTTGATTCTTCTCTCTTTTATTCTGTATTAGTCTGGCTAGCATTCTATCTATTTAGTTAATCTTTTCAAAAAATCAGTCTCTAGATTTATTGATTTTTTTTTGAAGGGTTTTTCATGTCTGTATCTTCTTCAGTTCTGCTCTGATCTTAGTTTTTTCTTGTCTTCTGCTAGCTTTTGAACTTGTTTGCTCTTACTTCTCTAGTTCTTTTAATTGTGATGTTAGGGTGTTGATTTTAGATCTTTCCCACTTTCTCCTGTGGGCATTTAGTGGTATAAATTTCCCTCTAGCCACTGCATTAGCTGTGTCCCAGAGATTCTGGTACATTGTGTCTTTGTTCTCATTGATTTCAAAGAACTTACTCATCTCTGCCTTAATTTCTTTATTTACCCAATAGTCACTCAGGAGCAGGTTGTGCGATTTTGAGTGAGTTTTTTAATCCTGAGTTGGAAAAATGTTCTGTGCTCATGGACAAAAAGAATCAATATTGTGAAAATGGCCATACCACCCAAAGTAGTTTACAGATTCGATGCTATCCCCATCAAGCTACCATTGACTTTCTTCACAGAATTAGAAAAAACTACTTTAAATTTCATATGGAACCAAAAAAGATCCTGTATAGCCAAGACAATCCTAAGCAAAAAGAACAAAGCTGGAGGTATCATGCTACCTGACTTCAAATTATACTACAAGGCTACAGTAACCAAAACAGCATGGTACTGGTACCAAAACAGATGTATAGACCAATGGAACAGAAGAGAGGCCTCAGAAATAATGGGCACATCTACAACCATCTGATCTTTGACAAACCTGACAAAAACAAGCAATGGGGAAAGGATTCCCTATTTAAAAAATGATGTTGGGAAAACTGGCTAGCCATATGCAGAAAACTGAAACTGGGCCCCTTCCTTACACCTTATACAAAAATTAACTCAAGGTGGATTAAAGACGTAAATGTAAAACCCCAAACCATAAAAATCCTAGAAGAAAATCCAGGCAGTACAATCCAGGACATAGGTGTGGGCAAAGACTTCATGACAAAAATGCCAAAAGCAATTGCAACAAAATCCAAAATTGACAAATGGCATCTCATTAAACTAAAGAGCTTCTGCACAGCAAAAGACACTATCATCAGAGTGAACAGGCAACCTACAGAATGGGAGAAACTTTTTGCAATCTATCCATCTGACAAAAGGGTAATATCCAAAATCTACAAGGAACTTAAATTTACAAGAATAAAACAAACAACCCCATCAAAAATTGGGCGAAGGATATGAACAGACACTTCTCAAGATAAGACATTTATGCGGCCAACAACCATATGAAAAATAGCTCATCACTGGTCATTAGAGAATGCAAATCAAAACTACAATGAGATACTATCTCATGCCAGTTAGAATGGCAATCATTAAAAACTCTGGAAACAACAGATGCTGGAGAGGATGTGGAGAAATAAGAATGCTTTTACACTATTGGTGGGAGTGTAAATTAGTTCAACCATTGTGGAAGACAGTGTGGCAATTCCTCAAGGATGTAGAACCAGAAATACCTTTTGACCCAGCAATCCTATTACTGGGTATATACCCAAACGATTATAAATCATTCTACTATAAAGACACATGAACACATATGTTTATTGCAGCACTATTCACAATGGCAAAGACTTGGAACCAACCCAAATGCCCATCAATGATAGACTGGATGAAGAAAATGTGGCATATATACACCATGGAATATTATGCAGCCATAAAAAGGGATGAGTTCATGTCCTTTGCAGGGATGTGGATGAAGCTGGAAACCATCATTCTCAGCAAACTATCACAAGAACAGAAAACCAAACACCACATGTTCTCACTCATAAATGGGAGGTGAATAATGAGAACATATGGACACAGGGGAGCATCACACACTGGGGCTGTCAGGGGATGGGGGGCTAGGTGAGGGATAGCATTAGGAGAAATACCTAATGTAGATGACAGGTTGATGGGTGCAAATGATCATGGTACATTTATACCTATGTAACAAACTTGTATGTTCTGTACATGTATCCCAGAACTTTAAGTATAGTTACAAAAATGATACAATGTTAGGCACGATGAAGACCCTGGAAATAATTTCATTTAAGCAAATTTTAAAAAGTGAGAATGTTTGACTTGGAGAAGAGATGCTTTTGAGAAAATATGATAATTTTTTCAAAAAATCGATAAGATAGCTTTTGGTGATTCTGCCAGCTGCTGAGCATGTCTATTCCAATTGTGCATTCTGGAACTGGGTAAATAACCACAGGATAAGGCCACTGTGGGATGTCCCTGTGCTAAAACTCCATTGATCACTTCTTCTCCATAAATGCCTATTCTGATTGGAGGGCCGCAGTGATGTTTTGGGTCTCTTGGAATTAATGTTAATTCAGAACCAGTGTCCAGCACTCCCTGAAATGTCTGCTCATTTCCTTTTCCCCAGTGCACATTTACCCTGGTAAAATGCCAGAGGTTGTTTTCAGGAAGGTTTGGAGAAAGATTAATATACACATATACACATTTTTGGCAATGTGCTGGGGTCCTTCATCAAGGAGACCTGGCCTCTCCTTCATTCAAGGATTTCTGTGTCTAGAGACTGGCTCAATCCTAAGAGTTGATTGAGGGAGCATGACTCTTCCTGTTTTTTATAATTCAGGTTAGGGTTTTGTTCACTTGACCTAGAATTTTTCTGCTTATACAGATCAAGTATGAAATTAGTAGGCTCCCTATCTACTTTATTTCTAAGAATGCCATGATCAACTAGCCAATGTCACAGGTCTGTGTGAGTTAGACTATTTGGATTGCTTTGACTCAGCTCTCCATTAAGCGGAACTCACCTTTGGTAGTTGAATGCTGCCACTTGGCACCTGCCACTAAGGGATCCCTCCCGTTGTATTTAGGTTTCCCAATTCAGTGATTGTAGTTCCTACTATGACATCTGGCCTACAGAGAAGAGCTATGACAGAGCTTCGAGGATGCTAGAGCTCCCGTCACAAATTTATTTTTCATAATGTTGGTGAAAGGCATGTCTTCTGGACCCTCCCAGTGTGGTTGCACAGGTCTTAACAGACAAATCCACTATAACATTCCAATCTCCCTAAGCTTTTGAATCCCTTACTCTATACTAAACCAAGGCAGGTATGGCATTTTAACTGTCTGGCACTGTGGGCCAATTTTTGGTCCATGTTTCAACCAACGAACCAACCAAACTGTTAGAGCTCTTTTTGACTCTCTGAGCTGAAACATTAAAGGTTGAATCTCTGCTTACTGAGCCCATGTCAACAAATTCAGCCTGATCCAACTTTATATCCTTTCATCCATTGGTCCATACCCTTAATATCCATTGTCACACAGTTCCCAGATTTCTATCTGTATATTAGAAAACTTAAGTAGGCCTTTTGGAATGTAGTACCTTCCTTGTGGGTCACATTTTCTACTTTTCTGTTGGGGGCCTATAGGGTCTTGAGTCTAGTTATAGGCCTAGAAGCAAAGAGGAGTGGTAGGGGTGAGTCAGGAGGAGACTCAGCACTGTATTGCACGGCAACTGCCTCAGGGAGACCATTACAGTTTCCTCAGGTGATTCAGGATTAATCCTCTCAGACTGTGGTAGACAGGATGATGGAGTTCCAATCCAAATGCAGGCAGCCTGGAGACCCAGGAAGAGCTCATGTTGCAGTTTTAGTCAGAACATGGGGAAAAATGGATTGACTCAATACTAGAGAAAAAAGTTAAGGTTAGATTTGAAAAGAGTCAAATTTCAGTCTAGTGTTTAACAAAACCTTTGGAGAGTTAGAGCTTCTCAAACACAAAAAAGATTTTTAAAATACTAGTAAATGCATTTACATAGAAATCCTTGGTAGGATGAAGACGTATGCTTGGGGTTTTAAAGATGAGTGCCTGTGTTCAGCTAGTAATTATGTCTTTTATTTTTATCTTTTTCAGAGACAGAGTCTCACTCTGTCACCCAGGCTGGACTGCCATGGTGTGATCATAGCTCACTGTAACCTCAAACATCAGGGCTCAAGTGATCTTTCAGCTTTGACCTTCCCAAACATTTAGATTACAGGCCTGAGCCATCACTCCCAGCCTCATTATTTCTTTTAACAGATATTTATCCAGCTTTATGTGCAAGATATATATCATAATGTAAACATTGTGTTTTGCCACATTATTGCTTCTCATAGGTTTGAAGACCACATCCTAGAGAATGTTGCAGAAATTAAAATGTGATAAGTAAGTTCAGGGAGTCAGGAACAGAAGTGGGACTAGTAAGAGTGCTGCACAGAAGATCAACTAGGTGATCTCGCTTTCAAACTCTAGGAGGCTCTAGTTCTTAAAAATGGTATGAGAATGTAAACAAGTTTGTTCTGTATAATACCCATGGCTCATTCCTTAATCCTTTGTAATAAGCCAACAGTTTAAGAAATACTTCCTTACTTTTGGCAACAAAACACTGATTTTCTTATGAATAATAACATATATTGTACTTATAAAATACCTAATTAACCATTTAAGTATAATTCTGGCATGTCTTAGAGAATTTGTGTATTTGCTTTTCTAGACATAAACTATTTGATACTTCTTGTTTCTTTCAGGCTTAATAATTAAAAAAAAAATTAACTGTAAAACCAGGCCTGGGATGTTACTGAACTTAATTTTTTGTTTTTACAACATTGGGTAATTCTGTTATGATCACATCACTGAAAAATTGAGACGTAATATTCAGATGTTTCTTCATTAAGCTGGGAGTTAGAGCTGGTTAGTTGAATAGCAACCTACAAACTAAGATTAAAAATTGGATTCTGTGATACTAATGATTGGAAATGTTAAGCTTCCAGTTTAGGATGATGGCCTAATAAAATTTGTCATTCTCAACTCTGACTGGAAGAATAATAATGACATAGAAAATAAAACCTCCATAAATAACTGGAAAAATGGAAGTAAGAAAGGAAAGGGTACTTTGGTATTCTTTAAAATTGTTGAAGATGGCTTAAGAAACTTGATAGAAAGCTCCATCCTCTGAGCCAAAACATTAAGATTTTCTGGAGAATAGCTGGGAGGTTTCTGTGACCATCTCCATGTCTTTACCTGAGGGATAAAGAATGGACTTCTCTCTGTGCTCACCACCCTCTGAGGATACAGCTTGATGACACAAATCAGGAAGCTGCTACTCACCAGATATGGGCTCTGCAGGGACCTTGATCTATGATTTCTCACATCCACAACTATGATAAATACATGTTTGTTATTTGAGCCAAAGCAAGAAGGCCAGAAAAGAGGGAGAGAGACTAGAATAGTTGGTAGGTGAAGCAATCAGAACACAAAAAGTACCAATTAATTTCGCTGTCTTATATGAGTATGTTTTCTGACTCCCCCAAACAATTACAATAGTGACCTCAAATAGTGGCTCTTTTTCACAAGATGGCACAGAAGGTGAAGAAGGAAGCTCCTTCTCTTCCTAAACTCAAAGCCAAAGCAAAGTCTTTTTGAGGTCAAGAAGGTAGTGCTGAAAGGCATCCGCCACCACACACACACACACACACACACAGACACACACACACACAAAGATCTGCATGTCATTCACCTTCTGGAGGCCCAAGACACTGAAGCTCCAGGGACAGCCTTAAATATCCTTGGGAGAGCACCCTCAGGAGAAACAAGCTTCACTATGCCTATGCCATCATCAAGTTCCATCCTATCACCGAGTCTGCCATGAAGAAGGTAGAGGACAACAACACACTTGTGTTCATTGTGGATGTTAAAGCCAACAAGCACCAGATCAAAGAGGCTACGAAGAATCTGACATTTATGTGGCCGAGATCACACCGTGGTCAGGCCTGATGGAGAGAAGACACAGATATTCCACTAACTCCTGATTGTGATGCTTCAGATGTTGCCAATAAAATTGGTATCAGCTAAACTGAGCCCAGATGGCTAATTCTAAATAGATATAATATATATTTTTCCATCAGAAAAAATCACTGATCACAGGTCCCCATCACAGATATAATAATAAAGAGAAAGTTGGAAATATTGGGAGAATTATCAAACTGTGATACAGAGACACGAAGTGAGCACATGCTTATGGAAAAATGATGTCGATAGACTCACTAGATGCAATGTTGCCACAAGCCTTCAATTTGTAAAAAATACATCAAAGAAAAGGGCGATGAAACAAAACATGATGTTTTAAAGAAAGTGTAACAGGTAAAGGATTAAAATAGAAAATTCAAGGATTGGAAATTATGATATGAAAGGACTTGTGATCACTTAAATTTTGAACTTGAAATATTGAAGAATTAAATACATGACATATATACAAAGAAATATTGTATAGTTGTGAACATATTCACAGGCAACAATCTAGTAAGTAAAGCAAAAACGGACAGAACTATAGAAATAAGTAAACCAACAACAAATATAGGTAGAAATTGTAATATATTCCTCTCAGAATTTGATACTAAGAGCATAAGCAAGAAATTAATACAGTTAGCATGCTTTTGCTTATATATAAATTTATACCCAGCAAGGAGAGGGAGAAATATTCTTTCCCAGCACACATGTGATATTTATAAAATTTTATAATAAACTAGGTCACAAAGGTTCAATAAATCCCCCAAATTAATTCCATGTGGCATATACTGTCTCAAGGCCAATGCTATTAAATGATCTTTGCTTTAAAATAGAACTAAGAAAAAGTTATGAAATTCTTAAAATATTGAGGCTAAAATATATAGTTAAAGCCATTATATACCTGTGATTGTCCATTTTATATGTACTGTACTTTAGTATGTGTTTTACATTTACTAAAGTACTACACATATACAGAAAGTTTATTAATTTTTTAAAGTTTATTTATTTAAAAAACCAGAGGTGATAAAGTTTAAATAAAATGCCATTGTGGTTTTGGTTGGAACTATGTTAAACTTTGCAAAGAACTTAGAAAGTACAAAAATCTTTAAAATTTAGCATTAATTCTTATTTTGAAAATAAACTTAATCTTTTGAGAGAAACAGCTATTGCAAATCATAGTGCATAGAAGCTATCTTAGAATGGCATTCTTGATAATCATATAAATTGATTATTTTTGGTTTTTATGATATTAGATAACTTAAGTGTTATTTTGGTTGATACAATTGTTTAGGTAGATCATGGTATAGGTGAATTCAATGTTGTAGCTTTGATTAATTCCAACTCTTATAAATTATAAAATAAGTCAATATTAGTATTTCACTTACCTATTTTTTTAAATAAAATTGCTAATTGACTGCATACATTTACCTAAAAGTAAAACTTATATTATCTGCATTTCTTACATGGAACATAATGATATTTTTATTATCTAACAGGTAATGACTCATAAGTTTGTAGTTTGCTTATTTTACTACCATGAACTTCGAGGACTTTTAAAATTTCTTTTTGAAAAAATGTCTATGGTAGGCACAGCTATTTTATGAGGTTTATTTATTTCTTTACATTGAGGACATTTTTTAAAAACTGAGATTAGAAATCTGAGTAATAATGTAATAACAATATCAGAAACAACTTGTGTTGCTTTTATGGACTAGGCAAGGAAATGAATAAATTGCTGATCTCTATTACTTTTTTTTTGTTGTTGTTTTATTTTGGTTGGTTGGTTTGTTTTTTTTAAGACAGGGTTTCACTCTGTCACCCAGGCTGGAGCACAGTGGCCCGATCTCGGCTCACAGTGGTCTCAACCTCCCAATCTCAGGCCATCCTCCCACTTCAGCTTCCCAAGTAGCTGGCACTACAGGTGCACGCTACCATGCCCAACTAATTTTTGTGTTTCTTGTAGAGACAGGTTTCACCATGTTGCCCAGGCTGGTCTTGAACTCCAAAGCTCAAGCAATCCACTTGCCTTGGCCTCCCAAAGTGCTGAGATTACAGGTGTGAGCTACTGTATTCAGCCTTTATCTCTATGACTTTCAAGAGTGAATAATTTTTATAAATTCAGAAACATATTCAGTATATAATTTTAAAGGCAATAGTAAATCCTTATTAATCATATACTTTATGCATTATTTAAAAGATAATTAAATATTTATAGCTTGTTTCTTTAGTCAATTTGATTTGCAATTTCAGAAAACATATATGCCTCAATTTCTAAATGTAAAGAAGAATGTAGCCTATATTCTTACACATACATATTATATATATATACGTTTTTCCTAGCAGTGCTCCTCCTCCCTTCAATATATTTTATCATATTAAAAATCTTCACGATTTGTTCTTTACAAATATCCATTTAGACACACAATAACTAGATTGCAAAGAGCTGTCATTACTAAAAGATACTAGCTGATCCACATGATAGGAAAAATATAATTAGTATAATTTTAATTATAAGCTTCTCTGGTTTATTGTTATTAAACCAGTTAAATGACATATATTTTCTTTATAAGATTATATATATATATATATATATATTTTTTTTTTTTTTTGAGACGGAGTTTCGCTCTTGTTGCCCAGGCTGGAGTGCAATGTCGCGATCTCAGCTCACCACAACCTCTGCCTCCCAGATTCAAGCAATTCTTCTGCCTCAGCCTACCAAATAGCTGGGATTACAGGCATGAGCCACCATGCCTGGCAAATTTTTTATTTTTTGTAGAGATGGGGTTTCTCCATGTTGGTCAGGCTGGTCTCTAACTCACCTGACCTCAGGTGATCTGCCTGCCTCAGCCTCCCAAAGTGCTAGAATTACAGGTGTGAGCCACTGCGCCTGGCCAAGATTATATTTTTATAAGATTAAATTATCTTTTAAAAGTGCATGATGGGAACTTATAATGCTCATTGTTTCATTGTATTAATGATTGATGGAACAATATTCTATTTCTCTTAAATATTCCTCTTGTTTTTTAACAAATAATTTCTAATATGAAATTAAGTTTGCTTTAGTCCTTGGTTAGAATTTTCTGGTATTGATTATACTTAATTGATTTATGACAACTATATGTGATATCCTCCATCTTTTGTAGTAAGAGAGGTTCAAGAAAATCACCTTGAAATTACTGAGGTCACCCTTCCCCTATAGTCTGGGGAAAGGGATCATAAGATAAGTATTTTATATTTAGCTACCAGTGCCTGGCTCAATCCTCATGGAAGAGATAGCTATTCTGGGACCTGGGGCTGAAATCACTACAACCAGTCTGAATGCAGTGCTGCTCTGGGTTGACTGACCGTACAAGGAGAGGGTTGCATAGGTGAAATGAGAGTTTAGCACTAAGGACAGCACCCTTAAAGCATCCCCAGGGCCCACAATGCTCTGCATAGGAATAGATAGAATTTTATGAAAAAAGTCAGAGAGGAAAGGAATATCACTAGCATTAGGCTCTTCCTTCTCCCAGACCACCATATCTTTCTCACTGCTCACTAGAAATGACTTGAAAATATCATCTTGGTGAAATTTTCTCTTTTTTATTATTTATTTCACTTTCCTAGAAAGTGAAATTTCCATAGCAGATGCTTAAAAACCAGACTTGTTTATTGTGTCAAATGAATTTTTAAGGTCAGTTAATTTTATCAATTAATCTGTCTTAAATTTGTTTTGAAAAAAAGAAGTATGTTCTTTTCTTATGTTTTATTCTAAAAAACTTAAATTGGAATTTTGATGGTATCTGTTAAAAGGTGATTTACTACTGATTCAGGGATATTTCACATAGTATCTTTAGGCAAGCAAAGCATGTTTTGATCAGAAAAGGAGTTAAGACACGGTTTCAAAGCGTTAGCCCAAACATCAATATTCCAGTCAACCAGAAGATGTCACTATTGTGTACAGAATGTGTAAAAGAGAGAGAGAAAAAAAAAAGCAACTTGTATACTGTAGTTACATTGTGTCTCTCCTAATCTTGCTAAACTTCCTCTGGAGTCCCATGAAGGAGACACTGGGAAGCATTGTCTTCAAGTTGACAGGCACTGAAAAACTACATTCGTTGGATGGGTGTGCCAGTTACATTCCCACATTATTTCACTTGAAAAAAAAAATAAAACTATATTGGCAGAAAATATTCCAACTCAAAAATTTTGTATGGTGCTAACTGGAAATTAATAACCACACAATATATCTGTTTTGGTTCTGGCCAAAGAGTGTGTCTATTATAAGTAAATTTAGCAGACATTAAGAAAAATCAAACTGTTTCACAAACATTTTTGATTAAACTAATTGTTCACTTAAAGCAGAGAAAATAAACTGCCAAAATATACACTTTAACTTAAGATTAATGGATGTCACTAATAGAATGCATTCTTAACACTTTCATCTGTTAAATCAGAGTTCTTTTTATAATGAGAGTGTTGTTGACATCTCTGTACTTGTTAAGAGACATTTTGTAAGAGAAGTTTACTGCAATCTTTGCAAAATCCTGTATAGGCAAGGAAACAGGATTGGTGGGAAGCTTGTTTGTAGGTGTAGAACTTTCCCAGATGTATTTACTTAAGAAGCAAACAGTGAAGACAGGCAGATGTGAATTAGATCCCAGGTGCCATTAGCATGGTAATGTGGACCAAATAGCTGGGCTTAATTCAGGTCACTGACTGGTTTGACTGGTAGGATATCAAAGGCAAGGCAATTAGGCCGAATCAGTAATGTTTCCCACTGAGTTTGTATGTATGTAAGTATGTATGTATATATTTATTTGGAGATGGAGTTTCATTCTTGTTGCCTAGAGTGCAATGGCGTGATCTCGGCTCACTGCAACCTCTGCCTCCCAGGTTCAAGCAATTCTCCTGCCTCAGCCTCATGTGTAGCTGGGATTACAGGCACCGGCCACAATACCTGGCTAGTTTTTTTTTTTTTTTTTAGACTGAGTTTCGCTTTTGTTGCCCAGACTGAAGTGCAATGGCATGATCTCAGCTCAAGGCAACCTCTGCCTCCCGGGCTCAAGCAATTCTCCTGCTTCAGCCTTCCAAGAAGCTGGGATTACAGGCATGGGTCACTACACCCAGCTGATTTTGTATTTTTAGTAGAGATAGGGTTTCTCCATGTTGGTCAGGCTGGTCTTGAACTCCCGACCTCAGGTGATCTGTCTGCCTTGACCTCCCAAAATGTTGGGATTACAGGTGTGAGCCTCTGCACCCGGCCTAATTTTTGTATTTTTAATAGAGATGGGGTTTCACCACATTCGCCAGGCTAGCCTCGAACTCCTGACCTCAGGTAATCTGCCTGCCTCAGCCTCCCAAAGTGCGGGGATTACAGGCATGAGCGACCGTGCGTGGCCTAGTACCTATGTTTTTCATGAACTGTTATTTTGCCCTTCTCATTTAGATCTATTTTGACATCTACCTTTTGTCCATGTATTGATTCATTGAGAGAAAATGATAGGTGTTTAAACTTAAAAAGTACTCCCTTTTCTGGTTTAGTTAGTAAAAGCAATCAACTATTTTGTTTTTTTAAAATAGGGATATTAAAACTTTATAGGCAATTGCAATTTACATTTAGCTAATGCTTACCAAGTGCTGCTTAATATGTACCAGGTACTATTCCAAGTGCTTTATATGGAGTACCTCCTCCTAACATATCTATGAGGCAGGTTCTGTTATTATTCCTATCTTACATATGAGGAAATTGAAACACAGATAGGGTTAGTAAATTATCCAGCATTACTATGCTAAAGAGAGGCAGAACTGGCATTCAAACCCAGAAAGTCTGACATCAGAGACACATTTTAACCCAACTATTCCATATTGCTTCTCGGAAATGTATGAAATACCTTTGGTTGTGGTTACCTCTCTATTGTAAAATTTGTTTCCATTTTCTATTGAGAGTTAAGAACAAGCAGAAAGAGGTTTTCACAGTCCTTCCTTACCTACCAATATGGACTGAATGAATGCATACTATTAAATCTTGGTACTGATTTTATTTTTTCCATTCATCTTGCATAGTTTTATTTGTCTTGAATATTTAGAAGAAGCAGGGAACTTTGAAACTTTCTTTGGTATATAATTTCTTATTCTTAGAAAAAGATGGAAATTGTTAGTGAAGAATTATTAGAACCTAGAGGTCTTTGAGTTGTGATGTCATTTAAGAAGAAAAAAATTTGACTACTTCTCTTCTAACTTTGTGAGCAATAGAATCTATTTGAAAGGCTTGGATTAGAGTGAATGTTTTGGCTGCAGAAATTTGCAAAATGTATTGACCTATATAGGCTTACAGTGTATTACTTGGGACCTAATGTAACAAGCAGATACTTGATCAGTTTAAAGATGAACTTTAAACAATTAATTCTAACATGTATTTCTAAAAAGAATTTTTACTGCAAAACAAAATAGAAACACCTTAAGGTAAATATCCATGCTATTATTTTTATGGCTTGTTGATTCCAGCAACAACTTGAGAATCTATTTAGATTACTTAATTGAGATTAGGGGTGATGAATTACTTATTAATCCAATGCAATAGTTTTTTTGGTGACAATTAGAGATTTTCAGATGATAAGACTATTAGGCAGTCCACTTGAGCCACTTGCTGTAGGGATGTATAACACATATGTATGGCAGGAGAAAACCAAGACAGAATACCTTATTTCTTCGGAAATTTTTACATTAAAAAATGAGTGCCATTTTGAATAAGTAGATTGTTGAACAAATATTTATTGGTCACCTTTATATCAAGCCAAATAACAGTGATGGTTACATGACAGGACAAGTCTTCGTCTTATAAATTGTGTTTATTTCTATCTTGAAAGTTTATAGAATATATAATTCCTCTTATTGCTTCATTCTGTCCATAGAGTAGATAATCTTGGATAAGAAGTCTGATTCCTTATAGAGTGTTTGGTCTACTTGGGGAAGCAAACCATATCTCTATATTTATATGTCTAGAGAGCTATGAAAATATAACTAATAATTCAAGGAAAAAGAAGATAAAGCTAGGTGAATTATATAATTGTATCTGTATGCTTTCAGGGGAGCAAGAAAGCTTACTTAGACTGAGGAGACCAGGGATAACTTCATGGGTGATATGGGTCTTGAACTGGGTCTTGAAAAATTGATAAGGTTTGAAAAGTAGGAACAGCCAAAGGTGATTTCTAGAAAGTGGCAGATGTTAAGAGGCAGAGCTCAGGAGGGAATGGTGTTAGGTAATTCTGGTTAAGTCAGATAACTTATAACTTTTGGTTGATTAAATGCAGACCAATTTTTATTAGTAGAAATTCTCTTTAGAGTATGTATCATACTGTATTCAGATCTATTAATTATTATAATCTATTATGATTGCTTTGGGTTGGAGAATTTTGTATTCCAATTTGATACTGCTGAAAATAATTGTTTTTATTGTATTTTGCAATAGAAGAATATATGTTTCTAATCAATTAAATTAAACTGGTAATTTAATTTTATATGTGTGTTCAATAGTATATAGCTCCAATATTGCCGGGATCAAATTTGAGATAAAATTCGCTCTGAAATGGAATCCCCTGGAACCATCATGGATTATAAATTGATAAAGCTAATGTTTTTTCCTCTATATCAAGGATGCAGTTTGAACAGTGTCTTCCTGGAACTGAAGGAGATATTAGAGTACAAAATATGAAGACATTTTTGAGATATTACTGAAAATGAAACTCTATTTATCTAATACCCTCTCCTAATTACTATAACAACAAAATAACATCATTCTCTGAATGAGGGAACAATCCTGATATAAAAGTGAAATTAAGAAGTAGAAAACAAGTTTTTAACTTGAACATGAAATTTGATATTTATCTTACTTTCTGTTATAGGGATAATTCTAATATTTCATAGTTACATAAGTAGAAATATATATGTTGAAGTAATTTTAATAAGTGACCACATAGTACTTGTTACTGTTCAGTTGTGCATACTAAATTATTGTTAAATTTTGTTAGCAGGTGATATATTGAAATGGCTTTGGGTGATTATAATACAATACAAATTTTTGTCAAAATAATTGCAACAATTGAGAAGAAATTATTTTAATGGAGTAAAAAGTGTAGATCTGAAAAACAGACTTTAACAAAATATTTTTTTCTCTTAGTGCTCAACAGAATTTAATTATTTTGATGCTTATGTGAAGCCTGGGATGAAGGTTACACAAAATACCATATTTTGAGAAATTTGGATAGTTTATCCCAATTTAATTACAATTACAAGCAAGGGTGATTTTAAATATATTTTACTTATCAAATATTGATAGAAATTTGAATTTTCAAAACCTATCAATATTCAGTCAGCAAGTTATTCTTAAAATCATACTTAGCTTTAAGGTAATTGCTGTGGTAAGTCACAGAACCAATTTAATCAAGCTAGAGTCTACTTAGGGCGTTATCATGGCCAGAAAACATTAGTAATTCTGGCACTTAAGGAAAGTGTCCTTCAATGTTTCAGGGACTATTACAGTTTCTTGATGGTTAACTGTCACATGAAGAGAGACTTTGTAGGACTAGAAATGGAAATTAGGCCACCATTTGTTAAACAATACAAAAGGAGTTATTAGGAATTTTTGTCCACTGTGGTAGTATTACAGGCATAAGCATTACTGTCTATGTAAATATGGTCACATTTCTCTCAAAAGTAGCTTATTTTACTCTTTACTGAAAACTCGATAATTTTAAAGCCTGGCCAAATATTCTACATCTTCTGGAATTTTTATTTGATTCTATCAATTCTATTCTCTACCACATTCAGATGGTTGTAGAAGTATAATCTATACTCTCTGTTTTCACATTTAATTATTTTTCATAATCACATGGCTATTTTCTTAGGTTCATAGTCTATAGGAGTTTCAATGAAAGTTCTTGAATTTACTTTCTGCCAATGGTTTATTAGAAGAACAAAAATATATACACATGCAGATTAACATTTATTTCCTTTATAAAATTATTTTCCAAATTTTGTCTGGAAATAAAAATTAAAACTACTTAAATTTTAAATTTTAGTGTAAGTTTTTTAGTGTAAATTTTCCTAGGAATTTCCTTAATAGTAAAATATAAATTATAAAGCACATTGAAGCACACATCTTTTATCTATTTTTTTTTTTGGACAGAGTCTTGCTCTGTCATCCAGGCTGTAGTTCAGTGGCAGATCATGGCTCACTGGAGTCTCAACTTCCTGAGCTCCAGCAGTCCTCCCACCTCAGCCTCCCAAGTGACTGGGACCACAGGTGTGCACCAGCACTCCTGACTAATTTTATCGTATTTTTTTGTAGAGACAGGGTTTCGCCATGTTGCCCAGAGTGGTCTCGAACTCCTGGGCTCAAGTGATCCTCCCAGCTTGGCCTCACAAAGTACTGGGATTATAGACATGAGCCACCACACCTGGCTGCACACATCATTTTGTAAAGAGAAAGAAACCTCTGTATCGCTAGCCTCTGCTTCCACATGGAGGAACTTCATGGAGCTTAATCTCTGTTTCTTTCTCTGCATTTCATTCATTCCTCCGAGGAAGAGAGAGTTGCTTGTTATGTTTCAGAAGAGGAACTGGACAGTTTGATTCCTTTTCTCACTCTGCCTCTTGTGTTCTGCAGCTTGACCACTGCAGAGTGCTTGAATTTGGATCTTTCTCCCTGACTTTGGGGGTGAAACCCCAAACAGTCCAGTACTGCCTTTGCCTGAAGATATGTCTATCTTATTCTGGGTGAAATATTGGGGAGTCTAATTGAAAGTGCAAGTCAAAACCATATTTTCCTATCTGTTTCACTAGATATTTTGAGTGCAACTTGAGTCTATCTCTCAGTTGCTTTCAGACCTAGGAGGGGAAGAAACAAGTATTATTTATTTGACTCCTTAACATCTCCCCAATCACGATATACCCTTTTTTTTTTGTTTTATTTCACTCAATAACCACTCAAGTGCTTACATTTTCAACTGACTGGGGAAACATTTTGTTCTTTCAGCACTTTTTGCCTGACTCTAAATAAGTTTAAGTTAGTAGAAAAGAAGAACTATGAAAAAATCTCTAACATTTTGTCTAGGAAAATGAGGCAATTCCAAAAGAAATCACATTTTAGTCTTGTTCATTACCAAGTGAACAATGAACAACTAATTAAAAGTAATTTAAATATTTTAGGATTTTATATATAATATTTTTATATATAATATAAAATAAAACATACATTTTATATTTTATATAAAATATATAAAATATTGTATGTTAATATTTATTGTTTTATATATAATACTTAGTTCAACTTGCAAATTGTAACAAAGGCTGTGCATGTTTTTTTACAAAAAAGATTTTGGCCCTTGGACAAATGGAAAAGTGACTATTTGTGATGTATCAAAATATTTTCCATGCTTTATACATATTTTTTATTTTCTTTTCTGCACTTCTACCTTGTTTGTCTCATGGCTAGAGATTTTTAGAAATCATTCTCTTTGGACGTAAAAATGTGAGAGAGATATGATGACCACATATTTTAGTTTGCTAGCTTCAGTTCTAGTATATGCTGTGTCTCGATAGAATTGCCAATTCTCTTCACTCTTAAAATGTCCCAGCTGAGATGGTTAATTATATGATCACCCCAATAACAAAGTATATAGTTACTGGAGTTTATGCATGGAATCATGCCTTTAGATGCTTTAATTTTGTTCCCATTAATTTAAGAGGGACAGAGTAGAATTATTTGAGAGCTTAACTTTATAGGTCGTTATCATTATCTTACTCTGCTTTTTATTACGTGTAACCTCTTTGGGTCTCAATTTCCTTTCTTGTAAAATTATACCAACAGCCCCCATAAAGATTTCCAGAAAAAAAAACTGTTGAAAAAGTTTATTATACCTATTGCAACACAGACAACAGTACATTGACAGGGTCTTAGCAGCATATAAAAAGGGAGAGGTTTAGGAAAGAAAACATAGAATCTTTGGGCCTGAATCGGGTGATTTTAAAAGGAAGGCTTTACAACGTGGGGAACTGAGTCAGACTGGGAAAGTTTATAATATACCAATCTAATAGCTTTAAATTGGCAGGCACAATAGGATTAGAGGCATATCTTAATGAACAAACTGTTATCAGAATAATCTTGATGAACTAGTTGTCAATCTTGATAAATAAGCTGTTTTAGATGGTTTACAATTTTATCTTACTGGAAGAAGTATTTTCTGGAGGAAGTGGTTAACTTATTTTTACTATTTTGCTAAATAGACTTAGGAAATTTGTTTTATATATAATTAAGCTTTAGTATAATTTATATCAAATTGAAATGGAATTTGTTGTTTTCAAGCTCAGTTTTTAATATTTTTAAATTTCTTTCGATTAGTAGTTTTTATACTTTATTTTATTAGTACATACTGAAGTGGAGATAATAATTCTTGATTCCTAGTATTACTAGGATGAGCTAAGCCAGGTGTCCATGCATCCCCCAGCATAGTTTTCAAATTGTTTATAATGAAAAATTTTAATAAATGCAGTTTCTGCACTAGCTGGATCTCACCTGTGAGTCCTGCCACGCAATTTTAGTGACTGACTTTTATTTGTGTCCAAAAATTGCATTGTACCAAGTAACATCTAAAGGCATTATTTTTAATTATTTCATTATATTTATTTTTATTTTTTTTAGAGACAGAGTCTTGCTCTGTCATCCAGGTACGAGTGCAGTGGCATGATCATAACTGTAACCTCAAACTCCTGAGCTTAAATGATCCTCCTGCCTCAGCCTCTTGAGCAGCTAGTCCTTCCCAGGCTTAGATGTCAGAGAGGCACATAATACTTATTTCAGGTCTTCCACCACAGTGACATTGGTTTAATCTGAAAGCTGGATACTTAAAGGTTTAGATTATTGCTATTAATAACTCCATATTATATTAATCAAACAATATGGATAATAAGAGCCTTCCAGATATAATGGGTTTTCCAGTTTGAGTTTATCTTTTTACCTTTTTAAAATTTTTTTTTACATTTGGATGGGAGGAGATTCAATTCACATCATAAGGTGTACCATATGTCAATCAGTTTTTATAGACTGAGGTAACAATTTTGGCTTGGAATAGAGTTTCTGTCAAATTTATCAAGGGTTTTTTTTTTTTTTTTTTTTTCTTAAATATGCTGGTTACTCTGTATATTTTGTCTTTTGGCTGTAATCTTCAGCCTGATGTCGTCATTGTATATTTTACAGTCTAAGTAATTCTGGGTGTGATTACAAAGAAACACATTATACCAATGTTCTGTAATCTAAACGAATATCAATTTGCTGAAGTAAAATTTAGGATGAGTGTTTCAGTTTCCTAAGTACTACTTGGTTATTTCTTTTATGTACTTGCATTACAATTGTCATTATACAATATATATGAGATGGTGACACAGAGTTCTAAAGAACTGTATTCCTTGTTAATTATTGCCTCCTTTAACTCAATATAGCCCCAGGTTATTGACTTAGAATGAATTTAACATATATGAATGCCAATTTTAAGCTCTTTCACTAACCGCTTAAACTTTTGTCATTACTAGATATAGAATCTTAAATTTCTGATTTCTAAATTACTTCCTCTGTTGAGTTTGGAAAGCTGAACTGACTCTCTTAATTATTGGGATGCAATTTTGGCAAATGTTAATGAAACTCCATAATGCATTTAATTTAACCCTCATTTATTTGATCCTTTGTAAGTGATAGTGAAAATCAACATACTTCAAATAACTTAAGATTCATAACATATTAACTAATATATAATAAACTAAGTGATGTGAGTTTTTGAAAATACACAAATGTATTCAAATATGTAAATAGCAAGCATGAGCATTGACTGCTAATTTATCATATTTTTTCCAATTATTGAATTGTCCTTCGCTTGGACTTGAAAATAAAATGTTACAAAAAGAAAAAAATTAGCTGTAGCATTAAAATTTTTTATCTGTGTGGCAGGCACTGCTTGCTGCCTGCTTAATATTAATTGTCTCCTTTTTCCTTATTAGCAGAACCTTGGTTTTGTGTCTAACAAAAGTTCTAACCTTCCCACTTTTCCTGCAGCTAGAGATGGCTAAAGGTATAAGGCAGCATTTACCAACCTTTCTTTATCACTGCTCTTAGTGCCTCAGTAATTTTTTCATGGCCCCCTTAAACCAAAAGAAATTCCTAACAGTTGTATTAAGTATTTTACTTCAAATCACTTAATACTTATCTCTATTCTAACAAGCTAGCAGCAGCCATTTGAAGAACTAATATATATAAATTAACAAAAAACTATTTTAATTTCAGTCTTTACCAACCAAAATTACCTATTAGAAGTTAGTGATGTGAGTGTGACATAACTTTTTAAAAAAAATTTTAAGTTCAGGGGTACATGTGCAGGTGTGTTACCTAGGTAAACTTGCACCATGGAGGTTTGTTGTATTGGTTATAACATCACCCAGGTATTAAGCCTAGTACTCATTAGTATTATTCCTGATCCACTGCCTCCTCCCTCCCTCTGCCTTCAAGTAGGCCCCAGTGTATGTTGTTTGCCTCTATGTGTTCATGTGTTCTCATCATTTAGCTCCCACTTATAAGTGAGAACACGCGGTGTTTGGTTTTCTGTTCCTGTGTTAGTTTGCTAAGGATAATGGCCTCCAGCTCCATCTGTGTCCCTGCAAAGGACATGGTCTTGTTCTTTTTTGTGGCCGTGTGGTAGTCCATGGTGTATTATATGTACCACATTTTCTTTATCCATTCTATCATTGATGGGCATTTAGGTTGATTCTTTGTCTTTGCTATTGTGAGTAGTGCTGCAATGAACATATACATGGGTGTGTCTTTATAGTAGAATGTCTAATATTCCTTTGGGTTTAGGCCCAGTAATGGGATTCTGCATCAAATGATATTTCTGTCTTTATGTCTTCGAGGAATCACCACACTGTCTTCCACAATAGGTGACCTAATTTATACTCCCACCAACAGTGTATAAGGCATTCTTTTTCTCAACAACCTCACCAGCATCTGTTATCTTTTGACTTTTTAATAATAGCTGTTCTGACTAGTGTGATTTGCATTTCTTCATGATCAGTAATGTGGAGCTTTTCTCATATGTTTTTTGGCCACATGTATATTGTTTTTGGAATAGATGGTCCTTTGGTGTACAACTTTTCAAGTCTTGGAATCAGATTGGACACCACTATCCTCATAAGCTGTTCTATATTGATTTTAACATAGTACTTGCATTTTTTATACAACAATGTTCACTAAAAATGCAGTTTTCCTGAGATACATCATTTCACACCAGTAAAAACAAATGTTAAAACTGAATTTTCTCAAGCTAGTAGTTCACTCAGTGTCTGATTAAATGTTGAATATTAGTATGTTTTCCTCAAATATTTAAAATATCCTGTCACCACCCCTCCTTCCCCATGAATTTGCTAGGGCACCATGAGGCAACATGACAGAGTTTTGATGCTATGAGTATAAGGAAAAACTTCTGGGTGAAATGTCAGGGAATATTTGGAAATGGTCCATACTCAGCTAGCATGTACCTTTTGCTTTTTGCCCATCATCCTTCCCCTTCTTCCTGCTTGGAATGTGATATATCTTAAAATGGAATAGCCATCTTAAAATCATAAGAATAGAAGCCTCGGCTGGGCTCGGTGGCTCACGCCTGTAATCCCAGCACTTTGGGAGGCCGAGGTGGGTGGATCATGAGATTAGGAGATCGAGGCCAGCTTGACCAACATGGTGAAACCCCATCTCTACTAAAAATACAAAAATTAGCCGGGTGTGGTGGTGAGTGCCTGTAATCCCAGCTACTTGGGAGGCTGAGGCAGGAGAATCGCTTGAACCTGGGAGGCGGAGGTTGCAGTGGGCCAAGATTGCCCCAGCCTGGGCGACAGAGCAAAACTCCGTCTCAAAAAAAAAAAAAAAAAAAAAAAAAAAAAAAAAAAAAAAGCCTCATCCTAAGGATGATATAACAGTAAGTTATAAGGAAACTGAGTCCTCAGTGACTCCTCAGCCTTATTGGTCCTGAATTGCTCACCAATGAACTTTTTGTTACAAATGAGTAATACCACAGTAAAGTTCCTATTAAATGCAGCTGACAGCAGTCTTAACTGACTTAGTCTAAGGTTTTATTTATTCCCCCATTAAGCATCAGTCTAAACTTGACACTTCCATATATGTTATTGCCATTTTAAAGGAGCAATCAATATTTACAAGAATGGGAGGTACCTGAAGGCCTGAACAAGTTTATGGTGCTTTAATATTCTCCAGGTACAGAAAATGCACCAACTTTCTGAATCATGGTAGTGAGTTGGCAAAGTAGTAAAGTATTGCTGCAAAAAGATGTAAATTTTGTAGCTGAGCTTGGGAACTTTTGTTTAAATAAATGCACATTTAATGAACAATCTAGCCCTATTTACAGCAACTTTTCCAGACTTTCTATGTTAAGACATGAAATTGTAAGAGCATCAGGCTATTGCCATTGAAGTAAATGATAATGCCAGGACCCATCCATTCAATATTAGCAATCTTGCTTATTTTCAGTTTCACTTTATATCCTCTTTCCATGCTTTCTTGCTATCACCCAATATACGAGGTTCAAGGACAAATACTTTCACTGTTACTTTAACATAGAGCCTTGAGTTTGACTTGTAAATTAACTGCAAAAGAATACTTAACTCATTTGCTGGAGACAGAGAATTCTTTTGGAACTGTGGGTGATAAGGGAACAAGAGTCAACTAACAGAAACACAAAAGCTCTATTCACAGTTTATCAAAGTATTTTAACATTAAACATATGTACAGAAGTTCTTAAATTCTTGCCTTTTCAACCCTAGATTCCAAAGAACATTTTGTGTCCTTACACCTTACCTGCCACTCCTACCTGTCTACTAATAATAGATGTGTATTTCAATTACAAGGAGGAGAGAAGAACTCAGTTTGTGATGGGTTTGACTTAAATATCTTCTCCTATTATTTAAATCCTTTTTTCTCTGTCATTGAAATTAGGTATGAGAACAATAATCCTCACAAGTCAAAGAAGGACAGTAGTGTATATTGATGCTTCTTAGCCACTATGTACTATGTTCTAGAAAGTGTTTTCATATATATTACTTAATATTTCAGTTATTTCAACAAAAATTGAGACTATGTAGGGCAAGGTGGTATTGTGGGAGGCTTAGGAGTCCAACAGATTGAGTGTGCAGCACAGTTTTGTCACTTAGTGGCTATTTGACTTTGTACGATACTTCAATAGAGATATTTTCCATGTTAAAGATAAGAAGACCAAGTCTGAGGAGCTTTAGAAGTCTCAACCGTTTATGCTTTAACAGATCAGCCAAAAGTTTGAGGAAAACAATCTCAACTGGCTTTGACGACTCAAAAATGTCACAGACACCAGCAGCCTAACATGGTCTTCTGTAGTACTAGTTTTCTCTAAGACTTAAAAATAAGCTTAGAGGCTGGGCGTGGTGGCTCATGCCTGTAATCCAGCACTTTGGGAGGCCGAGGCAGGTGGATTGTGAGGTCAAGAGATCGAGACCATCCTGGCCAACATGGTGAAACTCTGTCTCTACCAAAAAAAAAAAAAAAAAAAAAAAAAAAAGGCTGGGCATGGTGATGTGCACCTATAGTCTCAGCTACTTGGGAGGCTGAGGCAGGAGAATGACTTGAACCTGGAAGGTGGAGGTTGCAGTGAGCTGAGATCACACCACTGCACTCCAGCTTGGCTATTGAGCAAGACTCTGTCTCAAAAAAAAAAAAAAAAAAACTTAGAAATTCTGTTCTTACCATTGGAAAACTGAGACCATGTGCATTCACACAGCTAAACATTTGGAAGTAAGAACTGAGATCACATGTGTCAACATGACTAAATATTTGTTCCAAAAAATTCTTGCCTGGGAAGAGATTTGCTGCTTGGGCAAACAGCAAACATAATAAAAAGTTAGTTGACTTATGAAGATGTGCTTCGTCTTCACAGGAAGAGCACATATGCTCACAATGTGCTCTTCCTGTGTCCACAAATCCTAATCTATATCATGGACTTCGCCCAATTCAAATCAGTTTCCTACCTTGAAAGACCAGCCTTAAACTACTTGATCTCAGACCCTAAAACTATATATATTAGGTCAGTGCAATAGTCCCTTACTATGTTAAGTCTAATACATTTAGCTTTGCTAGGTAATATTTTTCCTAGTGGTCTTTTGAGGAGTTGTCAGCCAACACTACTGATGATTGTTTTGTACTCTATCACTTGAAAGGTGCTGTGTAGTGTAGGGGTCAAGAGCCTTGGCCCTCTGAAGATTCACTGAAAATCACTGACACAAGGCAGATTAATAAGAGGAAAAAGCATATAAATTTATTTAAGAAATGTACACAATGTGTCCACGGGGAGAATCACAGAGTGAGTGCCCATCCCCCAAATGGTTCAGAAGCTTTTATACCATCCTGGCAAAACAGGTTATGAGAGTAGGGAGAAGAAAAGTTCTGTTGAGAGGATTACTGGGGAGATTGAATGGATCCTGGAAGAGAGATTAACTTGTGAATAGTTCTCTTTGACAATTAAAGGGTCTGTTCAGGTGTGGCTACAATCTTGGTTGTAAAGGAAGGAGAAGAAGAAACAATTATTTCTTTTTGTGAGTCTAGAGCTTAGGCAGATAAAGGTTTTGGGAAAGATGGTGGTGGGAAGAAGGTCAGAACACTTGAGACTTCTTCTTTGGTTCACCATGTCAACATGCCATATTTTGGAGTATTGGTCCCTGAACCACATTACTAAAGAATTAATCATACCTAAAGAAAAATATAACCTTTGTTCTTTGTTCCTGGAAGGTAATCTCTAAGCCTTGGATTGACCTGCCTGAAAAGAGTGTCTGTTTAGTTAAAGGCCTTGGATCACATTGGATAATCTCACAATGTGATAAATAATGTGGATTTTGGATCATGTAGTATCAACTCAACTTCTGGAAGGGCTAGAGACTAAAGGTCAGTCATATGGTGGTCGACCATATCTATCTTAACAAGCGCCAATAGAAACTCTGAATATCAAGGCTTACTTGAGCTTCTCTAATCGGCAGTACTCCTTGAGTATGGTAACACATGATAGCCTGGAGAAGGTAGCACTATCTGTAACCTCACTGAGAGAGAACACCTGGAAATTCCACATGTGGAACTTGTTTGTACTCTTTTTTGCCACCTCCCATGACTGATTTTAAACTGTATCCTTTCACTGTGATAAACCATGACTATTAGTACAACAGCTTTCACAGTGAATTCCAGCAAACTGTTGAGACTAAGGGTGGTCTGGAGGACCCCTGAACTTGTAATAGGTACCAGAGTGAGGATTATGGGGGAACATGGAACTTGGCATTTGGTGTCAGAATGACAGTAGTCTTGGGAATGCTTCAACTTTGCAAATAGAATAACTCAATAAGGAGCATGACACACTGCATTTTTTATTATATTTATTTTTTATAATTTCAAATTTTATTTTCGATTCTGGGGTATACATACAGGTTTGTTACATGGGTACATTGCATGATGCTGAAGTTTGGGATAGTATTGATCCCATCACCCAGGTAATGTGCATAGTACCCAGGAAGTTTTTCAATTCTTGCCCCCCTCCCTTTCTCCCACCTCTTGTGGTTTCCAGTGTCTGTTGTTGCCATCTTTATGTCCATGAGTTCCAACGTTAACTCCCACTTATAAGTGAGAACGTGGCATTTGGTTTTCTGGTTCTGCATTAATTTGCTTAGGATGATGGCCTCCAGCTGCATCCATAATGCTGCAAAGGATGTGACTTTGTACTTTTTAAATAGCTGCATAGTATTCTATAGTGTATATGGACCACATTTTCTTTATTTAATCCACCATTGATGGGTACATAGGTTGATTTCATTCTTGCTATTGTGAATAGTGCGGTAATGAACATGAGTACATGTTTCTTTTTGGTAGAATGATTTATATTCCTTTGGCTACATACCCAGTAATAGAATTGCTGGGTCAAACAGTAGTTCTGTTCCTTGAAAAATATTTAAACTGCTTTTCACAGTGGCTGAATTGATTTACATTCCCACCAACAATGTAGAAGTATTCCTTGTTCCCTGCTGCCTTGTCACAATCTGTTGCTTTTTTGACTTTTTTAGTAATAGCCATTCTGATAGGTGTGATAAGAGATCTCACTGTGGTTTTGATTTGCATTTCTTTGATGGTTAGTGATGATGTGCGTTTTTTTCACGTTTGTTGCTGGTTTCTATGTCTTCTTTTGAGAAGTGTCTGTTCATATCTTTTGCCCACTTTTTAATTGGATTGTTTGTTTTTTGCTTGGTGAATTAAGTTTCTTATAGATTCTGGATAATAGACCTTTGTTGAATTCATAGTTTGCAAAAATTTTCTACCCGTCTGTAGGTTGTCAGTTTACTCTTAGTTTCTTTTTTTTTTTTTTTTTTGTTGAGACAGAGTCTCGCTCTGCCGCCCAGGCTGGAGTGCAGTGGCCGGATCTCAGCTCACTGCAAGCTCCGCCTCCCGGGTTCACGCCATTCTCCTGCCTCAGCCTCCCGAGTAGCTGGGACTATAGGCGCCCGCCACCTCGCCCGGCTAGTTTTTTGTATTTTTAAAGTAGAGACGGGGTTTCACCATGTCAGCCAGGATGGTCTCGATCTCCTGACCTCGTGATCCGCCCGTCTCGGCCTCCCAAAGTGCTGGGATTACAGGCTTGAGCCACCGCGCCCGGCCCTACTCTTAGTTTCTTTTGCTGTACAAAAGCTCTTTAGTTTAATTAGGTCCCAATTGTCTTCTTTTTTTTTTTTGGTAATTGCTTTTGAGGACTTAGTATAACTTCTTTCCTAAGGCCAATATCCAGAATGGTGCTTCCTAATTTTTCTTCTATGATTCCTATAGTTCAGAGTCTTACATTTAAATCTTTAATTCCTTCTCCTCAATTTTTGGAATAGTTTCTTAGAGTTGGTCCCATGTCTTTTTTTTTTTTTTTTAATATATCTAGTAGAATTTGGCTGTGAATCCTCCTGGTCTGGTAGTGTTTTTCGTTTTTCTTAAGTGGAGTATTCATCACCTCACACTTTTATCATTTCTTTATATTACAAACATTCCAATTATACTCTTTTATTTATGTTAAAATGTGTAATAAATTATTACTTATTTTAGTCAAAATTTCCCTTTTCCTCACCCTCACTGTCATAATCACTATTCTACTCTCTGTTTCTATGAATTTGACTGTATTTAAGATTTCACATATACGTGTAACTATGCAGTCTTTTTGTTTCTGGCTTTTACTTAGCATAATATCTTTCAGGTTCATGTATGTTCACAAATTGCAGGATTTATTTTCTTTAAAATTTTTTCATTTTTAGTTTTTATGGATATACAGTAGGTGTATATATTTATGGGCTACATGAAATATTTTGGTGCAGGTATACAATATATAATAATCACATCAGGGAAAATGGGGTATCATTCACCTCAAGCATTCATCCTTTCTTTGCATTATGAGCTTTCCAATTGTACTCACTCAGTTATTCTTAGATGTACAACAAATTATTGCTGACTGTAGTCATCTTGTGCTATCGAATGATAGATCTTATTCATTCTAAGTATATTTTTGTATCTATTAACCCTCCCCATTCCCCATGCTTCACCTTTCCCAGACTCTAGTAACCTTTATTCTACTCTCTATCTCCATGAGTTCAATTGTCTTAATTTTTAGGTTCCACAGATGAATGAAAAATTGTAAAGGTTGTCTTTCTGTGCCTGGCTAATTTCACTTAAAATAATCTTGTCAAATTCCATTTATATTACTGAAGTCGACAGGCTTTCATTATTTTAATAGCTGAATAGTACTCCATTGTGTATATATGCCACATTTTATTTATTCTTCTGTTGATAGACACTTAGGTTGATTCTAAATCTTGGCTTTTGTGAATAGTGCTGCAATAAACATATAAGTACAGGTATCTATATGATGTACTGATCTTTTGGGGATGTACCTAGTAGTGGGATTCCTGGAGCACATGGGAGTTTATTTTTTAGGTTTTTGAAGAATTTTCGTACTGTTCTTTATAGTGGCTATACTAATTTACATTCCTACCAACAGTGAATGAGGACTCATCTTTCTCCACGTCTTCGCCAGCATTCATTATTGCCTGTCTTTTGGATAAAAACAATTTTAACTGGGATCATTGTAGTTTAGATTTGCATTTATCTGATTGTCAGTGTTGTTGAGCACCTTTTGATATACCTGTTTGCCATTTGTAAGTCTTCTTTTGAGAAGTGTTTATTAAGATCTTTGCCCGTCTTTTAATAGGATTATTGGACTTTTAAAAATTGAATTGTTTGAGCTCCTTCTATATTTTTATATATATCCTTATATATATATATCCTTATATATATATATATCCTTATATATCTATATATATACATACACACACACACACATATATATATCCTGTCAGATGAATAGTTTGCAAATATTTTCTTCCATTATGTTGTCTGTCTCTGCATTTTGTTGATTGTTTTCTTTGTTGTGCACAGTTTTTTTAACTTGATGTAATCTCATTTGTTTATTTGAGGTTTGATTGTCTGTGGTTGTGAGGTATTACTCAAGAAATCTTTGCCCAACCCAATGTCTTGGAGATTTTTCCCAGTGTTTTCCTGTAGTAGTTTCATAATTTGAGGACTTAGATTTTAGTCTTTAATCCATTCTGATTTGATATTTATATATGGTGAGATGTAGGGGTCTAGTTTTATTTTTCTGCATACAGATATCTAGTTTTTCCAGCAAAATTTATAGAAAAAGTTATTTTTTCCTTATTCTATGTTTTTCACACCTTTGTCAAAAATGATTTCATCATAGGTATATGGATTTATTTCTGGATTCTCTGTTCCAGTAGTCTTTGTATTAGTTCTTTCTCATACTGCTATACGGAAACATCTGAGATTCAGTGATTTATAAAGAAAAGAAGTTTAATTAGCTCATGGCTCCACGTGCTGTACTTGAAGTATGACATCTGCTTCATGGAGGCCTCAGGAGACTTACAAATACAGCAGAAGGCAAGTGGAAGCAGGAACATCTTACATGGCTGGAACAGTAGGAAGAAAGAGAGAGAGAGAGAAGAGGTGCTATACAATTTTAAACAACCAGATCACACAAGAGCTCACTCACTATTGCAACACAGCACCAAAGGAAAATCCACTCCCATCATCCTATTACATCCCACCAGGCCCCACCTCCAGCACTGGGGATTAAATTTCAACTTGAGATTAAGTGGGGACACACATTTAGTGGCCCCTCCCAAATCTCATGTTCTTCTCACATTTCAAAATACAATCATGCCCTCCCAACAGTCTACCAAAGTCTTAACTCATTCCAACATTAGCTAAAATGTCCACAGCCTAAAGTCTCATCTGAAATAAAGATAGTCTCTGCTGCCAAAGAGCCTGTAACAACAAGAACAAAACAAGTTAGTTACTTCCAAGATACAATGGGCATATGGGCATTGCACAAATACTCCCATTCCAAAAGTGAGAACTCAGCCAAAAAAAATGAGCTACAGGTCCCATGCAAATCTGAAACCCAGCAGGGCAGTCATTACACCTTAAAGGTCCCAAATAATCTCCTTCAACTCCATGTCCCACATCCAGGGCATGCTGATTCAAAGGGGGGCTCCCATGGTCTTGGGCAGCTCTGCCCCTGTGACTTTGCAGGGTTCATTCCCCACTGCTGCTCTCATGGACTGGCTTTGAATGCCTATGGCTTTTTCCAGGTACAGGATGCAAGCTGCCAGTGGCTGTACCATATGGAGTCAAGGAGATTGTGACCTTCTGCTCATAGCTCCAGTAGGCAGTGCCCCAGTGGGGACTCTCTGTGTGGGATCCAACCCCACATTTCCCCTCTGCATTGCCCTAATAGAGGTCCTCCTTGAGGACTCTGCCCTTGTAGCAGGCTTGTGCCTAGACATCCAGGCTTTTCCATACATCTGCTGAAATCTAGGTGGAGACTCCCAAGCCTCAACACTTGCACTCTGTGCACCTGCAGGCTTAACACCATGTGGAAGCCACCAAGGCTTATGGCTTGCAACCTCCAAAGCAGCAGTGTGAGCTGTGCCTGGGCCCCTTTTAGCTATGGTTGGAGCTGGAGTGACTGGGAAGGAGGCAGCAGTGTCCCAAGGCTGTAAGGGCAGTGGGGCCCCGACCTGGCCCATGAAGCCATTCTTTCCTCCTAAACCTCCAGACCTGTGATGTGAAGGGTATCCCTGAAAATCTCTAAATGCCTTCAAGACATTTTTTTCCATTGTCTCTGATATTAGCATTTGACTCCTCTCTCTTTTTTTTTTTTTTCCTACCAACATGGCCAGGGTGCAAATTTTGTAAGGTTTTATGCTCTGTTTGCCTTTTAAATATAAGTTCCAGTTTCAGGTCATTTCTTTGCTTCTGCATAGGATCATATGCTATTAGAAGCAGACAGGCCACATCTTCAACACTGCTCTTTAGAAATTTCTTCTGCCAGATGTCCCAAATCATCATTCTCAAGTACAAAGTTCCACAGATATCTAGGTTAGAGGCACAGTGCAGCCAACCTCTTTGCTAATGCATAACAAAATTTACCTTTGCTCAAGTGCCCAATAAGTTCCTCATCTCCATCTAAGACCTCCTCAGCTTGAATTTCATTGTCCATATCACAGTCAGCATTTTGGTCACAACAATTTAACAAGTCTCTAGGAAGGTTCAAACTTTCCCTCATCTGCTTGTTACCCAGTTCCAAAGCTGCTTCCACATTTTTGGGTATCTTTATAGCTATGCCCTACTCATGGGTACCAATTTTCTGTCTTAGTCCATTCTCACAGTATTATAAAGAAATACCGAAGACTCAGTGATTTATAAAGAAAAGAAGTTTAAATGGCTCACAGTTCTGCAGGCTGTACAGGAAGCACGGCAGGACTTGCTTCAGGGAGGCCTCAGAAAACCTACAATCATGGCAAAAGGTAAAGGGGAAGCAGGCATGAGGCACTACACATTTTTAAACAACTATGTATCATGAGAACTCATTATTTTGACACATTATTTGGAACTGGGTAACAAGCAGATGAGGGAAAGTTTGAACCTTCCTAGAGACTTGTTAAATTGTTGTGACCAAAATGCTGACTGTGATATGGACAATGAAATTCAAGCTGAGGAGGTCTTAGATGGAGATGAGGAACTTATTGGGCACTTGATTTCATTATTTTGAACTCATTATTTTGCCAAGAAGGGAATCTACATCCCTGATCCAATCACATCCCACCAGGCCCCACCTCCAGCATGGAAGATTACATTTCAACATGAGATTTGGGTGAAGACACAGATCCTAACCATGTTAGTCAATGTGTCTGTGTTTGGACCAGTGCCATGCTTTTTTTGTTACTATAGCTTTGTAGTATAATCTGAAGTCAGTAATGTGATTCCTCCAGTATTGTTCTATTTGCTCAGGATGACTTTGACTATTCTGGCTGAGTCTTTTGTGGTTCTATATAAATTATATGGTTATTTTTTCTATTTCTGTGAAGAATGTCATTAGTATTTTGATAGAGATTGCATTGAATCTATTGATGTCTTTGGTTAGTATGGATATTTTCACAATGTTGATTCTTCCAATCAATAAGTATGAAATATCTTTTAATTTTTGTGTGTCCTCTATTTTTTGCCTCATTGTTTTATAGTTTTTGTTGTAGAGATCTTTCACTTCTTAGTCCAAGCTTATTCCTAGGTATCTTATTTTATTTTTAGCTATTGTAAGTGGGATTATTTCTTGATTTTCTTTTCAGATTGTTCACTGTGGGCATTTAGAAATGCTACTGATTTTTATATGTTGATTTTGTATCCTGTAACTTCATTTAATTCATTTATCAGTTCTAATAGTCCTTTAGTGGAGTCGTTAGGTTTTTCCAAAAATAAGATCATTTGGTCTGCAAACAAGGATAAGTTGATTTCTTCCTTTCCTATTTACATGCCCTTTGTTTATTTCTCTTGTTTGATTGCTCTAGCTAGAACTTCCAATATTATGCTGAATACAAGTACTGAAAGAGGGCATCCTTGTCTTCCTCCATATCTTAGAGGAAATACTCTTTGTTTTTCTCCATTCCGTATGACACTAGCAGTGATTCTGTTATATATGACCTTTATTCTGTTGAAGTGTGTTCCTTCTATACTCAGCTTTTTGAAGTATTTTATGAAGGGATATTGAATTTTATGTAATGCTTTTTCAGCATCAGTTGAAATGATCATATGTTTTTTGTTCTTCATTTTGTTGATATGATGTATCACATTGATTTGCATATGTTGAACCATTCTTGCATCTCTGGGCTAAATCCCAGTTGGTCATGATGACTGTTCTTTTTAATGCATTGTTGAATTCAGTTTGCTAGTATTTTGTTGAGTATTTTGGCATCAATATTTATCATGGATATTGTTCTGTAGTTTTTTTTTATGTGTCTTTATCTTATTTTGGTATCAGTAATATGGGCCTCATGGAATGCATTTCAAAGTATTCCCTCCTTCTCTATTTTTCAGAATAGTTTGAGTAAGATTGGTATTAGTGCTTATGTTTGGTAAAATGTAGTAGTGAAGCCGTTGGGTCCCAGGCTTTTCTTTACTGGGAGACTTTACTACAGTTTTGTTTTGTTTTTTTTTCCCTTGAGACAGAGTATCACTCTGTTGCCAAGGCTGGACTGCACTGGCATGATCTTGGCTCACTGCAGCCTCTGTCTCCCAGGTTCCAGTGATTCTCCGGCCTCAGCCTCCTAAACAGCTAGGATTATATGCAGGCACTACTATGCCTGGCTAATTTTTGTATTTTTAGTAGAGATGGAGTCTTGATCTCATTAGTTGCTATTGGTCTATTCACCTTTTGGATTTCTTCATGGTTCAATCTTGGTAGTTTGTATATGCCTAAGATTTTATCCATTTCTTCTAGATTTTCTAATTTATTGGCATATAATTGCTTATAGCAGTCTCAAATGATTCTTTGAATTTTTGTAGTTTCAGTTTTATTTTCTTTCTTTTCATCTCTGGTTTTATTAGCTCTTCTGTCCTTTTTTTCTTAAATAGTGTGGCTAATATTTTGTTGCTATTGTTTACCATTTCAAAATACCAATTTTTGTGTCATTAATCTTTTGTACTTTTTACTTCAATTTTATTCTGTTACGACTTTTTTCCTTTCTTCTACTAACTTGGGGTTTGGTTTGCTCTTGCTTTTCTAATTCTTTAAGATGCATCATTAGGTTGTTTATTTGTTCCATTCAAAATGAAAATGGAAATATGTTGAACCATTCTTGCATTTAGAAACCTCAAGAGTTTCTAAATTTCCTTCTTAACTTCTTCATTGACTAACTGGTCATTCAGGAGCATATTGTTTAATTTATATATGTTTGTATAGTTCCCAAAGTTCCTTTTGTTGTTGATTTCTAGTTTTATTCCATTGTGATTAGATAAGCTACTTGATATAATTTCAGTTTGTTTGATTTTTTTTTTTTTTTTTTTTTTTTGAGACAGAGTCCCACTTTGTTCCCAGGCTGGAGTGCAGTGGCACAATCTCAGCTCACTGCAACCCAGGTTCTCTCTGCCTCCCAGGTTCAAGCAATTATACTGCCTCAGCCTCCCCAGTAGCTGGGACTACAGGCACATGCCACCACGCCCAGCTAATAATTTTTGTGTTTTTAGTGGAGATGAGGTTTCACCATGTTGGCCAGGATGGTCTTGATCTTTTGACCTCATGTTCCACCCACCTTGGCCTCCCAAAGTGCTGGAATTACAGGCATGAGATATGACACCCAGTCTGTTTGAATTTTGGAAGACTTGTTTTGTGGTCTAACATATGGTTTATTCTTGAGAATAATCCATGTGCTGAGGAGAAGAAAGTATATTTTGCAACCTTTGAATGAAACATTATGTAAAAATCTGTTAGATCCATATGATCTATAGTACAGATTAAGTCTAATATGTCTTTTTAATATTTTGGCTGGAAGATCCGTCCAGTGTTGAAAATGGCGGTACTGAAATCTCCAGCTATTATTGTATTGGGGTCTGTTTTTTTTTTAGTTCCATTAATAATTGCTTTTTAGATCTTGGTGCTCTGATATTGGATACATATATATTTACAATTGTTATATCTTCTTACTGATTTGACCCTTTTATCATTATATGGTGACCTTCTGTGTCTCTTCTTGTAGTTTTTGTCTTGAAATCTATTTTTTTTTTTTTTTTTTTCTGATATGAGTATAGCTACTCCTGCTCTTTTTTTGGTTTCCATTGTCATGGAATATCTTTTACCGTCCCTTTATTTTCAGTCTCTACATGCCTTTGTAGGTAAAGCATGTTTCTGGTAGACAACAGATTACTAGGTCTTGGTTTTTATTGTCTATTTAGTTATACTACCTCTTTTGCTTGGAGAGTTTAGTCTGCTAACGTTCCATGTTATTATTGGTAAGTAAGGACTTATTACTGCTGTTTTGTAATTTGTTTCTTGGTTGTTTTGTGGCCTTCTCTTCCATCCTTTCCTTCCTGTATTCTTTTTGGTGTAGATAGTTTTCTCTGGTGGCATGTTTTAATTTCTTGCTTCTTATTTTTTTGTGTATCCATGTAGTTTTTGATTTGAGGTTACCATGAAGTTTGCAAATAATATAATACATTATTTTAAACAAATTTAAACTCATCACTGATTACAAAAACAAGCAAAGAGAGAACTAAAAGAAACTGTACAGTTTAACTTGGTCACCTCTTTTTAACTTTTTGTTGTTTCTATTTAAATCTCATACTGTCTGTGTCTTGAGAAGTTGTTGTAGTTATTATTGTAGTTATTATTTTGATAGGTGTATCTTTTAGTTGTTCTACTTGAAGTATGAGTAGTTTGTACAACACAGTTACAGTGGTCTAATATTCTGTGTATTTCTGTGTACTTATTATCAGAGAGTTTGTACCTTCAGGTGATTTCTTGTTGTTCATTAATGTCCTTTTCTTTCAGATTGAAGAACTCCCTTTAGCACTTCTTGTTGGACAGGTCTGGTGCTGATGAAATTTCTCAGCTTTTGTCTGGGAAAGTATTCGTTTCTTCTTTCTGTTTGAAGGATGTTTTTTCCAGATATACTATTCTTGGATAAACATTTTTTTCCTTTGGCGCTTTAAGTATGTCATGCCACTCTCTCCTGCCCTGTAAGGTTTCCTTAAGAATTCTGCTGCCAGATGTATTGGGGCTCATTTTATGTCATTTATTTTCTCTTACAGCTTTTTGGATCTTTTCTTTATCATAGACCTTTGGGAGCTTAATTATTAAATACCTTGAGATAGTCTTCTTTGGGTTAATCTGCTTGGTGTTCTATAATCTTCTTGTACTCCTTGCCCTGCAGCAACCACTGTCTGACTACCACCAAGGTTCACTTAAGGTCCAAGGCCTCTTAAGTCAGCAGGTGGTGAATTCAGCCTGGCTAGTCTTCTACTTTTCATGGAATTCAGCTCCCTACTGGCCCATGGCAGTTCCCAGAATGCCATCCAGGAGCCAGGGCCTGGAGTCAGGAACCTACTTGTGCTTCATTTTACTGTGACTGAGCTAATACACAAGCTGCAAGACAAAGTCCTTCCCACTCCTTTCCTCATGCAGACAGAGTATCTCTCCATGGCCACCACTTCTCCAGGCCTTTGGCAATTACTACCTGACTATTGCCAATGTTCACTCAAGGCGCAGTTAGATTGTGAATGCTTCCAGGCCTAGATCTCTCTTCAGGTCAGTCGGCTCCCCTGTGGCCCAGGACATGACTAGAAGTGCCATCCAGGAGCCAGGGCCTGGAAACAATGACCCTCGGAGCCTGCTGGGTACTCTCTCACTGTGGCTGAGCTGGTACCCAAGCTATAGAGGTAACAAGGTCCCCTTTACTCTTATTCTCCTTTCCTTGAGCAGAAGAAGTCTCTCCCCAGGGTCACCACAGCTGAGAATGTGCTGGGTTACACCTGAAGCCAGCGTGGCCTTGGGTCTCACCCAGGGCCTATGGTGAGAACTGCCTGGGTACCACTGATGTGTATTTAAAACCCAAGGATTCTTTAGTCAGCAGGTAATAAACCCTGCCAGAACTGGGTCATTTCCATCAAGGCAGTGGGTTCCCTTCTGGCCCAAGGTAGGTCTAGCAATGTCAACTAGCAGCTACGACCTGCAATGAGGGCCTCAAAACTGGTACTCTGTTTTACTGTAGCTGAACTGCAATCCATGTTGTAAGTAAGATAAACTCTTCTTTACTCTCTCCTCTCTTCTCCTCAAGCAGAAAGAAAGAGTTTCTCCTGGAGCTGTCAGCTACCTGGGGTTAGGGGAGGGATAACACAAGCACTCCCTTTGCTGCCCTAACTGGTATCTCATTAGGTCATATGCACTCCAAGTCCGCTGGCTCCAAGCCCATCACAGCACCAGGACTTAACCAGAAATTACAGTCCTTGTGGCCTAGGCTGCCTTTCAAGTTTATTTAGGATCGCAGAGTACTTTAGCTTGTGGCGGGGCTAACTAGAACTCAGGTTCTGCTGGGATTGATGATGCCCACCTGGCTAGGGCTGGTCTAAATGCTCCCTGGATGGGCACCTTCAGATTCTACCCTTTGGTGTTTTCCAGTGTGATGGGGCAGCACTGAGTTCCAATGCAAAGTCTCGCAATCACTGTGCTCTCTCTCCCCTAAGCACACAGATTTTATCTCTGTGCCATGTAGCCACTGCTGGGGGGGATAGGGGAGGGGCGGTGTCAGCAATTCAAGACTATCTTTCCTATCCTCCTTAGTGCCTCTTTCTTCGATATGATGTTAAAACTAGGTCCTGTGATTGCTTGCCTGATTTTTGGTTCATATGAAGGTGCTTTGTTGGATGGATAATTGTTCAATTTGATATTCCTGTGGAGGTGACAATCACTGGAGGCTTCTATTTTGCCACTTTCTTCTACATTCCTGTTGGTTAATTGGTAGCTTTTTATTACTGGTTCAATTTCAGAACTTGATATTGGTCTGTTTAGGCTTTCAGCTTCTTCATGATTGAATTTTGGGAGGTTGGGCACACTGTATTTTGAATAAGATATTCAGGGATAATGCTAATACTTACTAATTTTTCTTCTCTTGCATAGTAAGGCAAAAAGTGGAGAAATATTAAGTAGTAAGAACCTCTGGTTATAGCCTTGCTCTATTGGGATATAAATCAGTTCATTCTATCTATTCGAAGTCTGTAGAGTAGAAGAAATAATAAATTCTAGTAATATTGCTGTATTACATTTGCACCTATCTAATTTCCCAATGTTTCTGTGAGAAATCTTTACTTCATGAATGAAGAAATGGTAGCCTAGAGAGATTAGGTACTTTTTTCAGATCCATGACAATAATAAAGCTCTTATATTAGGGTTTTCTGATTAAAAATTCAGGATTCTTTCTTTTAGGATATGCTGTGTCTTATTCTAGTTATACCTGTAAAAATCTACAGGGGCACATACATTCTATGAAATAATAGTCTCTGAAACACATTGTTCTGTAATCTCAGCAATATATTTTTGTGACAGAAAAATTTTTGGCATATTCATATGCATTTTCTTTTGGTATTTTCTCATTATCCATATCCAATTGAATAAGTTAATTCTGTCAATTTTCTGGCAAGGTAAAAGTAGATGTTGTATTCCAGTTATTTCTCTTGTTTTCTGGCTTTTGTTTCCAAAGACCGTAGTTCATTTAAGACAATAGAGTTTAATGGAAGAACCATCCAGAGTCCATAGAATTTCCAAAGGCTACTGAGAGTGATTTTCCACAGACAAAAAAGATTTTTCATTTTTTTTTTTTTTTTTTGCTAGAGATATGAAAGAATGATCTGTGCCATGCACCACAGAGACCTACACCCTGTGCCCTGGCAGTGATATTTATATATGGCAGTCATAAAAGGATATGGCCATGGCATACACTAGGAAAAGAATCCTAATATTATTAAAGACTCAAGACCCAAGGTATGCCACAAAAATGATGGAACGAATGACAGATTTGAAAGAGCCATATGGGTAGAAAAATGAGGGACTAAATGATAATCATTATGAAAAAATAATGACTAAATTAGACCCCCACCCCCAATATCCTAGTGCTGAATAAAATCCAAGACCTTACCTTAATCCTAAAGGGATCTTCCAAGAATAGCTGTGGTCTGAATTTTATTATAGCTTCAGAGGATATGGGCTTGGAGTTAAAATTAAATAAATTTACAGAAAAACAGTAATGCATCATCTTAAAAATTTCTTATAAATCTAGTTTGTGAACTCAATTTATATGTTTCATCATTCCTGTTCTTCATTCTTCCTAATAAAGATTTCTCTAGTGTATCTCAGACATTTGTTTATTTCAATGTTTTGTAAAAGTTTAGGTGCATCTCTCAGGAACACATATTTCTAGATTTGTAGCAAATTGGAAGGCATCTGTATTTTTATGGTTATTTATAACCCATTTTTATTTTCAATGACAATTAATATACCTGGTTCTATTTGTGTCATATTGTTACCACATTAATATATCTTTTAATTTTGAATTTTTCTTTACTAGTAGAATTTTTAATTTTTTTTTTTATTAGAGGTTTGGGTTTGCTTTTTGAAATACACAGTACATTATATTTCCACATATTCAAAATTATCTTTACTTTTAAAGGAACATGTAATATTTTCTTTGTTCAATATTGAGCTTCGATCTGTATCTGTCTGTGACTGTGGTGGCCAAAAAGATGCGTTTCTCAATATCAGAGAATATGCAGAGAGTATTGTTCACTAATGCCCCCAATTGTGGTGCTCAGAAATTCGTCATCATGTTTGCAATGAAGCTATATCTCCTGGGGTAGGTGACTGAGGCCAACAGGGATACTAAGTAAGGCCCATTCTTAGGAGTTGTGGGACTCCTCTGACAGGTAATGGTTTTGGTTCAAAGACTCTGCAATGTACTCTTATATGCTTGTACTGCAGTCTGAGACACTTCCTGCCAATCTTCCTTCTTTCCTCTTTCCTTCAATCAGTCAAACCTACACCATGGTCTGATGGTTCTCTCAGCCTCTCCTGGCTTCCTCCCCATTTTACATCTCACTGGACTTGCTTTTCATAAATCTCTTATACAGCTAATTCCAACTTGGCATCTGCTTATGAGAGGAGCATGCCAACACATCTCCTCCAAAGTAAAAAGACAATTGCCACATATTATTTTCTCTTAAGAAGCGGGGACAGTGGTTGTAAGAGCTGGAATGGTCATGAAGATGCATCAGTTAGATTTCTGACTGTAGGGAGCATAATTGACCAATGGCCCCACCTGCCATGCTCTGAACTGTATCACCAATCTGAACTGTATCACTTCCCATGATTTCTAATGACATTGTGATTTTCTTTATATATCTTAATTTTTAAATATTTCATCTGTCATTCCAATGGAATTTTAGGAGGATAGAACCAAAGTATTAGTGTCCTTTGGCTCTCTACTTCTTCATGTTCTGTACTGATACCAGTTTATAATAGTGAGTGAGAACCTGTTCAGAGATCCAGGTTCAAACTACTGCCTATGTGACTCTGGGCTGAGGGCTGAGTACTTAACTCAAGACCTGGGATGAAATGCCAAATCAAGTTGTTTCTTATCCCAGACATTAGGGAGGTTCTAAGTAATTTGTTTTTTAATTTACATCCAAATTGCTTGATTATGCACTATTGTTCCAAGCCTCTGCTTCTGTGGTTCTGGAACTTCCTATGTGTTGCACTGGAGAAATCTACCATAATTTTTCAGGCAGTTCCCTTTTTTTGCCTGTGCTAAATCTTAGGCTGATGTATTATATTATCACATCTCTTACTCTAAATCCATTTGTCTCCAATATTCCTAAAATTCCTGAAGCACTGTGGTTGGTTGAGGTACATTCCCACTGTGTGTGCATGTGTGTTTTATGGAAAACAGATAACAGAAAGTCATTATTACATTTATTTCCTTAATTTAAAGATAGTTTAGAGGTAGAAGTAATCCTAAGTGGCTCAAATCAAGCATTTTCTTAAAACTACTTAAATTGAATTTTGGACAAGGGAATACGATCTACAGGATTGGTAAGGATGGGAAGGATGTATGAGTAGTCAACTATTCTCAAAACATTTAGTTTTTAACCTTTTAATAAATATTACTTCTTTGACTCACATCCAAATTTCCTACATGCATTACATACATTTTAAGGTGATACAATACCTGAAATACTTTAGTAGTTTTTAAATTTTAGCTTTAAGAAATCATCATATCACAATGTTTGGAAACAATTTTCTTGGTACAAATGCAGCCTAAATTTGTCCCAGTTGAGCTTACTATTTAATGACTTAGATTTCAACTAGATTGACTACATTTAAAAGAATGGCATGTGAAGTATTTAATGATCCATTGGTAAGTTAAAAGTCAAATTAAAGACCTGCAAATCCAGTCATCTGTAACAATGACTTTATTCACCTCTTGGAAGAACTGGGTAGGAATTCAAACTTACCTAGTTCAGGTTAAAACCTTCTTACAGTAAATGAGAATGTCAGAAAAAATGATTGATAATACAGAAGGAAGCTTTAAGAATAAATATATCACATCTGTGTTTTCTCATCAGAAATCAGATACAGGATATACTTTTGTTTTCCACTTGTTTAAAAAAAGTTTTCATATGTCAAAAAGTAAATGAAACAGTTTATTCATAAAACAAAGGTTTTGGCGAAAATAACTTTCCATTTTAGTAAAAATGGTATGTAATGAGTAGGATAAATGAGGATGCTAATACTTAGTGTGAATTTAATTTTTCTGTTTCTATTTAAATAAATGAGATTATTTCATTTTTATTTAGTCTATTTGTTCTATCTATCTATCATCTATTTATCTATCCATCCATCCTATCTGGCATAGGTGAAATTTACTTCACAAAACCAAAACTTCTATTGGTTATTGAAATAAAAACTTGTATTTATTGAGGGCTTATTACCTGCCAGGCCCTTTCCAAAGTGTAGTATCAATATTATCTGAGTTAACCTTCACAGCATCTCTACAAGATAGGGTGTGTCATTATTTTAATTTCATGATTAAAGAAATAGAAGCATAACTCTTTTGTTGATGTTCCCAAAGCTAGCAAATGTTTGAGTATTAGAATCAGACAGTTACACTGCTAAGATCTTTGGTTCAGAAATATTTATTTTGCTTGGATTTTGGAATACAAAGGTCAAACTATATTGTCTCTATCCTCAACAAATATCCAATCTGTTTCAATAGAAGACGATTGTTATAAAGGGGATGATAAACTGGGTGAATAGAAGTATGAGCAGGAAAGTCTGCCTAGAGCAGTCCAGGAAGGTAGAATTTGAGCTGAATCTTCTAGAATGAGTGAGAATTTTGCAGTCGCTAAAGCAGGAGTTTGTACTGAGGTCAAAGAAATAGCGGGTGAAACTCTAACTCTTCTGAGGGTGCTGTGTATCTGAGAAAGAAAAGTAATAGATATTAAGGTTTGGAAGCAGAATGGCTTCAAAATGTAAGTCTTGTAGTTTTGACAGATCATTTTCCTTTTCTCTCTCTCAATTTTCTTTCTCTCTCTCTGTGTCTTTTTCTCTCTCTGTACCTGAGAAAAGGTATGATCTAGTCTCCTAAGTTCCTAAGAAATGACACCTGCATTTTTTCTACTGTTGACAGTTTGACATTTTTTCCCCCATTTCTGTTCAGCAAAATAATTTGGTCTTTATTGGACAGCCCTAACAGTTTAGAGTCCAGATTCTGTTCAGCAGAGTGACTGCAGTTTTCTACCATTTTCACTTATTTCCATTCTTAAGAACACAATTACAAATAAATGGTGACTGCCCAGGCTATCTCTGACACTGATGTGTGGAGAAATATGATAGCAACCTGGCAGGCCTAAGCAGTTAAAACTGTGAATCACCTAAGGTAAGGAAGATCCAATTTCAGTTGATATAAGTAATGCACAATAACATTTTCAGTGAACGACTAAAGAAGTTTTGCCCTGGGAGAAAGCTAAACTATATTGTCAACAGATTATCTTTCCAGAGTTTGTCTTCTTTATAGTTGTAAGAAAATATAAGACTAAAAAGAGGACTGATATACATAAGTTTCTTATTTAGAAAAGCTCACAGTTGCATAGCCTTAGTAATTAGAAAAATCATGAAACTATTGTGTGTGTGCACTTTATCTCCAACTACATCCAAATAAATAAGATGTTCATGAACAATTAAAATGATTTGTTGTCTAGTACAAAATAAAAATATTATAAAAAAATCCATACAGAGTGGAAGGAAAGAAGCCAAACAACATTTCTTATTGTCTTCTCTTCAGGGAAAATTTTGTTAATGCTCGGTATTTCTTTTTAATATCTTTATGCATGATAATTAATGTTAATACTGCCATATTTCTTTGACTCTATAATAAATGGATTTATAGAATTACAATATGAATACATAGAATTATAATTGTCACACTGACTGACAGAACTCTGTATAAGTCTGCTTTGAGTATCTCCTTAGTCACCATCAAATATGTTGAATTTTCCCCATTAACCATCAAATTCTAATCCCACTGTGGTTCCTTGTAGTTAAATATCAAATGATGTCTCATGTTTTGATATGTAGCAAATATACATGTAGGCTCATTAGCATTTGGGGGCTACGAGAAATTTTTAGAAAGGTAATGTAGACTGATTATCAGCTGGGATCTCCCTGCCACCTCAGAGGTGGGTAGGCTGAGACTGACCCTCCATTTCAGACCCTTTGGTAGTCCACAGCCCTCTTGGGTATTTAAGTGAATCCCCCAGGTCTTATATTCTTCAGTAAAGAATATAAGTCACTCGCTCTAAGCCTCTGGATCTGATAATTTGCTTCAGGTTAGGTATTATCTCACCTGCCCAAACAGGGTACTCAGGTTACTGTCACTATTGACTCAGGCCTGAAATTTATCCTTGTTTCATGATTTACATAAAGTAAATGTACAAACTAACAAACAAGCAAAACTCCCACTCAGGCCATTTACCTGCTTAAGATTAGGTGGGATGTATGTGTCAGCATGAGTTTGGGGTATGATATTCTTACAATGTAACCAACTTTAAAATTTCTGTCTCAGAAGGTCTTTAGCCTCTCTACAGGTGAGAATTTTTCACTGGCCATCTCACATCATGCATCACTGCTGCCTCACACTGGTTTGCTAACTTATTTCTCCTTTGTCATGTTTCTACTGTCATTGTTCCTTCTTCTGCATTGCCCTGAGTAACGCCAACTTATTCTCATTTTTGCAGGGAAATAAATTAATGTCTTTTCATCCCCTAATTTCAAAACGTTGCATATCCAGACTCATTAAAAAGCTCATCAGAAGAATGATGCCTTTTATTTATTAATTCTTAGATTGCAGCACCATAAATAGATAAATAGCCAACTTTTTTTTCAGTAATACTAGCTTTTTAAATAGGTTCTCATTTTTTTCCCCCAAAATATTGGCAAAGCCAAATACCTAGATCTAGCAATTAGAAAATCAGTAATTGCAACTTTTCTTCTTTTTCCTGTTTCTTCTTTTATTTGTCTTATTTTTAGTTTTCTTAAATAATTGTATAAAGATATTTATCTTTTAAGTCATTTTAATGTCTTTTGAAATTTGGAGTTTTGAAATACAATGTAGATAAAATCACATGGATTTCTTAAAAACTGTAACCATTGCTAACTAGTGTATCACATGATACGAAACATTGTATATGGTATAGTATTTATTTCATATGTATTTTATACTTATGGATGAAATAGTTTAAAGTGTGCTAAAGTCAGAATGTACAAATTTTAGATTCAGAGGCAAATTGGGAACTAGCAGAAATGTGAAATTATTTTAGCTATAATAAGGACAGCCAAAGTTAGGATGCGTTGGATGATCATCAGGCCTCTGCATTTCCTCAGAATTCCATTATTTTGTAATATATCATGCAGAACATTGTATTTATTCACCAACAACTTGCACTATATGAATTTTTAGTTTTTTCCTTTAGAAATACAATAAACAAGTCTTGGGCTTCTAAAAATCTGAGATACAATAGAGAATTCAGGGAAGTTCAAGTGGTTCAGTATGGCTGAGTGTAGAATTGGAATAGCAACATGGCAAGTCAAAATTGAAGATACGGGCAGGATCCAGATGAGAGAATATCCAGGTCATAGAGTGGAGAGGTAATTATAAACTTGATTGGAGTGTGTGGTCTATTCTATAGACAATGAGGTATAGAAAAGTTTAAGTTGAAAGCCATATGTTCATCTTTGTGTTTTATATTTGCCGGTAACAATATGATACTGTTTCTCAAGCACAGTATTTGGAAGTTGATATGGTTTGGGTGTGTCTCCACCCAAATCTCATCTTGAATTGTAGTTCCCGTAACCCCATGTGTCACGGGACAGACCTGATGGGAGGTAATTTAATCACAGGGTGGTTACCCTCATTCTGTTCTCTTGATAGTGAGTTCTCATGAGATCTGATGATTTTATAAGGGCCTTTTCCTCCTTTTGCTCATTCTTCTCCTTCCTGCTTCCAGGTGAAGGACATGTTTGCTTCCCCTTCCACCATGATTGTCAGTTTCCTGAGGCCTCCCTAGCCATGCTGAACTGTGAGTCAATTAAACCTCTTTCTTTTATAAATTATCCAGTCTCAGGTATGTCTTTATTAGCAGTGTGAGAATGGACTAATACAGAGGCGTACTTTATTAATAACGCTACTCATTTGTTTCCTAATTTGTTTTAATAGAGAAGAGCAGTTTCCTTGGCCTGAAAAAACTCATGGCTTATCTTTTCATGGCTTGGCCTATCGAAAATGACCTCTATTGAGATACTATTAATAGTTATAGCTACGAATTAAATTAGTGTAATACTTTGCCTGCAACCTTTTTTTCTTGGTTTCATTAAAACCTGGTTGTGCACTTGGGAATATCTTCCATTATATTTCCCAGAAGCAAAACAGATTGAGAATGACTAATGGAAAGAATGTGGAAAGAGGCAAATAAGAATACGAGTTGGAGATGATCTCAATCATCTTCATGAAAGGTGATGTGGACTTAGGCAATATTTTTGTAGATGAGAAGAGGACAAGGATATGGAAAGGTTAAGTGATAAAATTAATAGAGCATGCTCATCAATAGGATGTGGGAAATGAGGAAGAGAGAGATAAATACTAATAACCTTTTTTGTGTGACTCATTATATACCGATATTTATAAAAATTCAATTTCAGGATTAGATTTTGGTAGAAGACTGTGTGGAGTGGGGTGGGCAAAAGTTAGTGTAAATATTCTTTTTCTTAAAATAACTATTGAGTACTAGGCTTAGCACTTGGGTGACTAAACAATATGTACAACAAACTCCTATGACATGCATTTACTTATATAATAAACCTACATGTATACCCCGGACCTAAAATAAAAGTTAAAATTCTTGTTCTTGATGTACAGGGTAAAGGGTTCTGAAACCCTTTACCCTGTACATCAAGGGTGTGAAATTTATGTTGGATTTTCACTGGAAAGGGTAATTTCATCTTTACAATGTATAATACCAAAGACAAACTGATGTCTGTGGTAATATACAAGATAATTGCAACAAAATAAGAATAGCCTCCAACTAACCCATGCTGCTCAGTGACAGCTGGAAAGACTGGCCTATTCCTTCATTTATCCTTCATTAATTCTTAATTCCTACCACCATTGTATTTGTTAAGGAATGAGACTTTTACATCTATCTTAAGGGAAGTAGATGAGAAAACTTAGGATTAACTACTTAGCTAATACACTCAAAGTCGCATCTTAGAGGTGGTAAAGAGGGCATTTGATCTAAATCTGCCAAACACCCAGGCTCTTTTTTGTATGCCGCACTACCTTACAGTTTAAACCATACTGTTTAAAAATGCTTTCATAGGTTCCATTATCTATGAAGGCAAGCATTGAACTTTTAAACACATCAGGCCTGGGTCATAAAAAGGCTTTGTTACTATCATTAAGGAAATCATAGTATATGGGAATATGGACAATATGTGGAATACATGACAAATTACTGTAGTAGATATAGTTGTGTGTGCACGTGTGCACATGTGTGTGTGTGCGTAGGAGTGATCAATTCTGCCTGAAGATTCATTCTTTACTTCCTGGAAGAGATGAGGTTACAACTGACACTAAATGAAAGAGTGTTGACCAAGGGTGTCTAAGGGGAAAGGCAAAGTACTTGCAAAGAAAAGGTAGCATTATCTTGCCTAGCTCTCTTCTTTTTTTCACTCTTCTTTTTTTTTCTCGCCTTCCTCCTCCCCTTCCCCCAGGCTCTTGTATATGCTTTGCTTTTTAATTTCCCTTCTCTAGTCTCTCTAGGCCTTCCTCTAGACTTTTGAAAATTCACAGGTATCTTTGTACTAATTATTAAGAAGATGTCAATTCCATGGGCATGCAAGATGCAGGGAATTAGTCAGCAAACCAACCAAAAGCTTATTTCCAGTCCCTACTTTCCAGGGGCCCTGGGAAGGATACACCATCTATCACCTGATGAGACGGCTTTAGCCTCTCTCTAGGTGCAAGTTTCTTTCTTTCCTTTAACATCTTAGTATATCTTTCTTTTCTCCTTTCTATTCTTTTTATTTCTGATTTTTCTCTTAATCTCTTCTTATCTTTACTTCTGTTATGAATAATATGAAACAGATAGATTAGATTTGTATTTACTTACTAAAAATAAATGAAAGTTCAATTCTTTTGTTCAACACACAAAATCTACTTAAGTAAATTTGCTTTTGTACGTGTTCCTGGAAAAAAAAAAAAAAGTTTCTTACAATGATTTTTCTATAGAAAAAGTACTTTCTCTATTTGTAGCTACTGACACTACTAGAATGGCTAGTTTTCTGCCTGACAGCAAATGTGCTGTCATTTGTTATAAGTCATAGAAAATCTGCAAGCAATGGCGTTGAGTCAGTGGAAAGGCTTTCCTTCAGATTGCTAGAGTCATCAAAGTGAAACTTGTACTGCTTGTCAACTAGACTCTGAGATAACATTTTGTAAGTCAAGGCAGCAATGAAATACATTATAGCAAAAGTCAGAAATGATCTAGGTAGGGCTTTTTAAGCAGCTTGGACCTAGAATGGGAATGATGAGAAATCAGTAATCTGGTAGTAATCAGCAAAAACATAACAGTGTCTCTGTAAGTGTTCTGCAAAAGGGCAAATTGAAATGATCAAGCAATATATACTTTATCAGTAAAAAGGTCTACATGAAATTCTGAACATGAGGCAATTATTAAAATGTTGAGAAAGAGGACTTCTGGGTTCTGGTCCAGTATGTACAAAGCTTGTAAGTTGCCACTCTGGCCTAACAAGTGAAAAGCTGAATAAACTAAAAAGCAACAACTTCCCTTAGATCAGTAGGAGAAGTACGGTCACAGGGCAAGCCACTGATTCAAAAACTGGAGAGACTGCAAGCAAATACAGAGAATCCCAACTTACAAAAGCAGAAACTCATGAGCTGAAACCTTCACAGGAACCAGTTTTGGGGTAGGGAAACTTAAACTGTAATTAAACACTTTTTGGAGGTTCAATGTGGACAAGTCTGAGAAAAAAAATTCCAGGGGGACCCAGTCATTAGGGTCCCTCACATTTTTGTGAGTTTTACTTTCTGGAGTTCTCCCAGGTCCTCACAGTGAATATTAGAGAAAAATCCCCTTGTGCTTTGGCAGGGTGAGGAGAAAAAAATTTTGAAATATGTCAGAGCATTCTGTTTTTCTTAACAGAATTTGTACTTAGGAGAAACTATTAAACCAAAGCCCAACCTGTTGGAGTTCTATCACAGCCTCACTTGGTGGAAGGGAAATACCCAACTCCAGCCACCTATAAACTTCCACATGGGAGAAGGGAAATACTTTATCCAGCCTACTCTAACCATCTCATCCCACCTATTAGGTGTAAAAAACCTGTGAAGAATATGTGCTGTTCATAGGCCAGAGGCACAGACTAACGAGAAGACTCAGACTTAATCATAGGGCTACAGAATGATTCCCCTACGTCTGACCACCACGTTATTAAAGGCCTATTTACTGCAGTTTCTTTTACTCAATATATTATATCTGGCTATTGAAAAAAATTAGAAGATATATTAAAAGACAAAAAACAAAGTTTGAAAAGACAGAGCAACATCAGAACCAGAACAAAGAACGTGAAAGAATAAATGGCCAATGTAAGCAGACAGATGGAGATTATAAGATATGATGGTTAATATTGTGTGTCATCTTGATTGGATTGAAGGATGCAAAGTATTGTTCTTGGGTGTGTTTGTGAGGTGTTGACAAAGGAGATTAACATTTGAGTCAGTGGATTGGGAGAGGCAGACCCACCCTCAATCTGGGTGAGCACATCTAATCAGCTGCCAGTGCAGCTAGAATAAAACAGGCAGAAGTTGGAAAAACTTGACTGACAGAGTTTTCCATCCTTCTTTCTCCCGTGCTGGATGCTTCAAGCCCTTGAATATCAGAGTCCAAGTTCTTCAGCTTTTGGACTCTTGGTCTTACACCAGTGGTTTTCCAGGGGCTCTTGGGCCTTTGGCCACAGTCTGTAGGCTGCACTGTCGGCTTCCCTACTTTTGAGGTTTTGGGACTTAGACTGGCTTCCTTGCTCCTCAGCTTGCAGATGGCCTATTTTGGGATTTCACTTTTATTGTGTGAGTCAATATTCCTTAATAAACTCCCCTTCATCCCCATCTCCTATTAGTTCTATCCTGGAGAACCCTAATATATAAGAAAAAATACTGTAGTAGAAATAAAGAATACCTTTGATAGGCTTATCAGTAGCTGGATATTGCTGGAAAAACACTTTCTGAGTTTGAGGATATCTCAATAGAAACCTCCAAACCTGAAAAGCCAAAAGGAAAAATACTGGAGAAAAACAAACAAGCAAGCAAACAAACAAACAAACAAGAAAAGAATATCCAAAAACTGGAAAAAATGCATTTAACAAAATTCAATAATCATTCATGATAAAAAACATATAGTAAACTATGAATAGAAGGGAACTTCTTCAGCTTTCTAAAGAATATCTACAAAAATTCTGCAGCTAACATTATGCTTAATAGAAACCTGAAGCTTTCTCAAGAAGCTCAGAAACAAGGCATGAATGGCCCCTCTCACTGCTGCTCTTCAACAGTATACTGGATGTCTTAGCTAATACAATAACATACAAAATTAAAATAAAAGATATATTGATTGGGAAGGAAGGAATAAAACCCTTTTCAAAATGACATGATTATCCATGTAGAAAGCCCCCTAAAATTATCAGAAAAACGCCTGAAACTGAGAAATAATTATAGTAAGCTTGAAAATACAAAGTCAATGTACACAAGTCAATTGCTTTTCTGCATATCAACAATAAGACAGTGGAATTTGGAATGAGAAACACAATATCATTTATATTAGCATCTCCCAAAATGAAACATTAGATTTAAATCTAACCAAATATGTATGACATCTATATGAGAAAAATAAAACAAACTGGTGAAATAAATGGAGAGATATTACATGCTCATGGAATGGAAGGCTCAATTTTATCAAGATTTCAGTTAATTCCAACTTTATTTCTAGATTCAATGCAATCCCATTCAAAATTTCAGTGAGTTATTTTATGTATATTGACAAACTGATTCTAAAGTTTGATATAAAAAGGCAAAGGCCACAGAATAATGAACACAATTATGTAGGAGAAGAAAAAAGTTGGAGGACTGACAGCATAGAACTTTTATGATAAAGGTACAGTAATCAAGGCAGTGTGATATTGGTGAAAGAATACACAAATAGAACAATGGAACAGAAAAGAGAGCCCAGAAACAGGCCCAGATCAATATAACCAACTGATCTTTGACAAAGGAGCAAAGGCCTTACAAGGGGGCAAGGACAGTTTTTTCGACAAATTGTTTTGGAATAATCGAACATGCATTCCCTGCCCAAAATGAATCTAGATAGATACCTTACACTCCTGACAAAACTTGCTCAAAATGGATCACATACCTAAATGTAAAACAAAACTAAAACAAAAAAACTTAAAATATAATATTGCGGAAATCTAGATGATTTGGGTTTGACTATATCCTCCTAGTTACACCACCAAAAGCATAATCAATGAAAGAAAAAATAACCTGAATATCATTAAAATTTTTTTAAAAATCTGTGCTGGGAAATACACTGTCAAGAGAATGAAAAGACAAGCCACAGACTGGGGGAAAATATTTGCAAAAGATATATCTGATAAAAGACAGTTATTTAAAATATACAAAGAACTTTTAAAATTCAACAATAAGAAAACAAATGTGATGTTAAAAATGGGTCAAAGACCTTAATGTACACCTCACCAAAGAAGATATAAAGATGACAAATATGCATTTGAAAATTATATGTCATCAGAGAAATGCAAATTACAACAAGAAGGAGACACCATTACATACTTACTATAAGGTCCAAGATCCAGACCTCTGATAACATCAAATGCCATGAGAATGTGGTGCAATGGGAACTCTCATTTATTGATTGCTGATGAGTGCAAAATGGCACAGTCACTTCAGAAGACAGTTTGGCAGTTTCTTACAAAACTACATATTCTTACCATATGATGTAACAATCACAACTCTGTAGTGTTTGCCTAAAGGAGTTGAAAACTTATGTCCACACAAATACCTAAACAAGGATGTTTATAGCAGCTTTATTCATGATTGCTAAAACTTGAAAGCAACCAAAATGCCTTTCAGTAGGTCAATGTATAAGCAAAGTGTGGTATATTTAGACAGTGAAATATTCTTCGGAGACAAAAAGTAATGAGCTATTAAGGCATGAAAAGACATGAAGGAAACTTAAATGCATATTACTAAGTGACAGAAGCCAGTGTGAAAAGGCTACATAATATACGATTTCAATTATATGACATTTTGCAAATGAAAAACTATGAAGATGGTAAAAAGATCTGTGGTTGCTTGAGGTTAAGGGGAAAGGAGAAATCAATAGGTGATGTGGAGAGGATTTTTAGGGGAGTGAAAGTACTGTGTACAATACTATAATGGTGAAAAAATACATGCCATTACAAATTTGTCCAAACTCTTAGAATATACAACAATGAAAGTGACCCCTAAAGTAAAGTGTGGTTCTAGGTGATAATGATATGTCAGTGTAGGCTCATCAATTGTAACATGCACCATTCTGGTGGGGGATATTTGTATGGGGGAAGCCATGTATGTGTAGGGGCAGAGAGATTCAGGAAATCCCTGTACCTTCTGCTCAGGTTTGCTGTGAACCTAAAACTATTCTAAAAAATTAATTTTGTTAAGAAAAAATAAGTTGGGAAGGAGCATTTCACAGAGAAAGTGCAGAAATCCATAAGTAAATGTTATGTTGGATTTGTGGATTACAACTTAATTGTAGCTGCACATTAGAATTATTTGGAGTAATACCAAGTAATATGAATGCCAATAAGGGGTCTGGAAAAGTTTTGTTTTGTTTGTTCCCCAAAGAATTTTAAGATTTTAATTACTTTATAAGGATGAGAACCACAGTGGTATATGACTAGTCCACAAAATTATTTCCTTTTTTTTTTTCTTTTAGTGGAGGGCCAAAAACTACTAGATTGCTTCTTTTACATTACCTTTTACAAAATTACTGGAATTAATGAAGAAAATAAAAAAAAATACTACAATTTAACTATAATGCACCTCATGCCTCCTAAGCTTCATTATTTTTTAACCAGAGAGGGAAGAAATTTTGGAATAGACTCTCTAATTATACTGATGGTGAGAAGAATTAGTTTTTAAATTCATTTTATGGCATTCCAGGAGGTATTGTAAAAACTATTAGTAGCATATAATTGTAAAAGTTATTATTCCTTAAAAAATTTAAAATATAGTTATTGAAATATTATTTTGAAGAGGCATATGCAGGAATAAGCATGCATGCAAGTTTTGAATGGTAAGTGGAAAACCACAAATCAAACTTGTAATTGTCTTGTGTTGATGTTCATATTAGTTGTCTAATCTCTGTAAGGGGAGGACAGTTTCCATATTTCCATTAAGAGATATGTGGTTCTGAGTCTGGGAACAGAGTAGGTGCTCTGTAAATGTTTGATGAACAAATAAAACATCCTAGAAAGGATGGGAAAAGTGGATGGTAGGTAACTGATATGGTTTCACTCAGTGTCTCAACCCAAATATCATCTTAAATTGTAATCCTCCTAATTCCCACATGTCGAGGGAGGAATCAGGTGATTGGATCATGGGGCCATTTTTCCCCATGCTGTTCTCATAACAATGAGTGAGTTCTCATGAGATCTAATGGTTTTATACGGCAATTTTTCCTGCTCTTGCATGGAAGAAGACATGTACGATGTGCCTCTTCTCCTTCTGCCATTACTGTAAGTTTCCTGAAACCTTCCTAGACATGCAGAACTGCAAGTCAAATTATTTTCTTTATAAATTACCAAGTGTCGGGTATACTGTTATAGGAGTGTGAAAACAGATGAATACAGTAAGCTGTTAAAGGAGACATTAGAACACCAGATATGTTCAAGATTTTTGAAAATGAAAAAACCTTGTGTCTGATGTAACAATATTCAATGTCATAGAGTTGACCACCCCCCTCCATCCCAGTCTTGGTGACAGGAGAGGGATATAACCGTGGCAGGCTGGGTGTTGGCAATGTGCTGTATATATTATTTTAAGAATCAGGCTGAGGCCTGGAACTAATTCTTTGGGTTTCAGCTCCTTAATAAGTGAGAGAAGCTAAGGCCCAAGAGCTGACAGCCCATGACTGATAGAAGCCACTATTATTTCACCATTTTCTTGTAGTATTTATTTTAAGGTAGAAAATATCCCAAGGGAATACTCTGCCTCACAATGAAGGGTAAGATAATTGTGAGGGAGAGAAAGTTAAAGTTCTCCTTATAGCATTGTTTTAAGACTGAAGATTTATTTAAATCTATGTGACTTGGTTAGGATAGATTTCGATGAGCTTTTTCTGTTTTCTTTTAATTTTTCCAGTTAAGGTAAGAGAATATCTATGACCACATGTCATGTAGACAAAATGACACCTTCATTTCTTTCATACATTTCATTTGTATTATATTGTGTTATAATACATTAATTGTATTACATTATATATAAAGTTGGAATTAGATTTATTTAATCTCTTCTTGTATAATTCATTTTTAAATAGACTTTCTCTCTTCAGCAACACAGGGTAGGAGTAAATAGGAAGGGCAACAACAGACTTAACAAAAGTTGCTTAGCAAACCCACACAAAATCTCATAATATAAATATAGGAAACGAAAAATAAAAATGATAAAATAACAAAAAAGTTAACATTTTTTTATCACAGAGCCCTATCATATTAAACATCCACTCTGATATTTACAGACATCATTGTTTTGTACTTATAGCAGTAGGCTTACATTTTCTTGAGAGATGACTGATATGATGAAGATATCAACATTTTTTTCATTTTCAAAATTCTGATAAAACTTTTGTCAAAATTCATGAAGAGATAAAAAGTAAGTTATTAAGCTGTATTAGAAAATTATTTAATAGTAGAGTCAAATAAGCACTAATGCTCAGCAGTTAACTTGATCCAAGTTGTGCATATATAACTCAGTAAATCTAATAGTCTGGAAGTGAAATAGTAGAGACCCTAAAGGACAAGCTGTACATTTTTTTAAAAGTCTTGACCCAAACTTGAACTCATTTGATTCAAATGTAAAATCTCATGAAATTAAAGCCAATAGAAATTCCACTTCTTTCCTGGCCAACATAGTAGCACCATGGAACAGTTGAAAACCACATTTTCATGTGTTTGTAATTTATTTCTTTTCTACCATCTGCATGTGGCAAACAATTCATCACAGATGCAAGCTATAGTTTTGCCAGCTGATTGACAAAATAGAGAGTAAACTTAACTCTTTAAAAACATTTGTGTTCATTGGTTGTGCTGATGTACCATATATATTGTGGCTGTCATTCTCATTGGTCATCTAGAATTTTGCCACTGTGTAAGTGGAATGGATGCTGTTGGCTCAGACAATTGGCATTGTATTGAGATAATAGCCAGTATTTGAACTGTCACTTAAAACTACTAAAAATAAAGGGAAAAGATGAGCAAACCTATTTTAAGTTCCTCTGTGTACTTGAGTAGCTGGGACAGTTGTAAGAAGGGAGTGGCTCAGATGAATAAGTGAACAGACCTTAGAGTACTGTATACTTAGATTCTAATCCTTGTTCTTCCTCTTTCTAGCAGTGTAACTTAGAAGCAAGTTTTATTATCTCTAAGTTCCACTTTTTGTATCTATAATGGAAGAATGTTTTTACCCCTCAAATAAATATTTATTGAGCCTTTTTTATATATCACACACTAGGTGGGTTCCAGGAGTACAATGGTAAACAAAACATGTATGATTGTTTACCTATGGAAGATTATAACATTGAGATGAAAACAAGTACTAGAATAACAATAAATAAATCCATTATTTTCAAATAGGAAAAATCCTAGCAAAGTATTATAATTATGAGAGATTATAACATCATAACGGAATTTAAATAGAATAGTGAAACCTTCTCTAAAGATGTTCTGTTTCATTTGAGATTGAAATAATAAATGGGAAATAATTTGTAAAAAGATTGAAGGAAAGAAGGAGTAAATGCATTTTAGTAACAGCAACAGCATGTGCAAAGGTGCAACACTTTCAAGGAATGAACTATAGAGAGGAGTGAGAATGATGTGAGTTAAGACTGGAGATAGAGATTATAGAGAGACATAGCCATACTAATGTTTGAAATTTCCTCTGAAAAGCAATGCAAATCTATTAAAGAAGGGTTACAAGTAGAAGACTGGCATGTGAAAAGATTTACCTTTTTAAAAGTCAGCTTGTGATGTTGAGCAGTTTTTCATGTCACTGTTGGCTGTCTTGAGAAATGTCTGTTCAGATCTTTTGCCCCTTTTAAAAGCAGTTTATTATTATTAATATTATTATTATCATTATTATTTTGCTATTAAGTTGTTTGAGCTCCTTATATATTCCGGTTATTAATCTTGTCAGATAGCTTATAAGTATTTTCTTCCATTTTGCAGGTTGTCTCTTCACTCCATTGATTGTTTCCTTTGCTGTGCAGAAGCTTTTTAGCTGAATATAATCTCATTTGTCTATTTTTGCTGTGATTGTCTGTACTTTTGAAGTCTTACATTAAGTATCTTTGCCCAGACCAATGTCCTGAAGCATTTACTCAATGTTGTCTCCTATGGTTTTGTATTTTCTGATCTTAGATTTGAGTTTTTAATTCATTTTGATTTGATTTTTGTGTATAATGATAGACATGTGGTTTTATTCTTCTGCAGATGGTTATACAGTTTTGCTAGCACAATTCATTGAAGAGATTTCCTTTTCCTGTTGTATGTTCTTGACAACTTGGTAAAAAATGAGTTGGCTGTAAATGTATGCATTTATATCTAAGTTATGTATTGTGTTCCATTGGTCACATGTCTGTTTTTGTGCCAGTGCCATGCTTATTTGGTTACTATAGATTTGTGGTATATAGATTTGTAGTATATTTTGAAGTCAGGTAGTGCGATGCCTCTAGCTTTGTTCTTTTTGCTTAGGATTGCTTGACTATTTGGAGTCTTTTGTGGTTTCATATAAATTTTAAAGTTATTTCTATTTCTGTGAAGAAATATTTAATAGAGATTCATTGAATCTATATTTTGCTTTTGGTAGTTGTTCATTTTAACAATATTCTTTCAGTGTACAAGCATAGAATATCTTTCCACTTTTTGTGACCTGGTCAATTTTTTTTTATCATTGTTTTATAGTTTTCCTTGCATAGATATTTTACTTCTTTGGCTAAGTTAATTCTATGTATTTTATGTTTGTGGCTATTTTAAATGGGACTGTTTTCTTGATTTCTTTTTCAGGTTATTTGCTGTTTATGTATATAAATATTACTAATTTTTGTATGTTAATTTCATATCTTGCAACTTTACCGAATTTATTTATCAGCTCAACAGTTTTTTGATATAATCTTTCAGGTTTTCTAAATATAAGATGATGTCATCTAAAAACAAAGATCATTTGACTTCTTCTTTCTCAATTTGGATGCCCTTTATGTCTTTCACTTGTTTGATTGCTCTGACTGGGACTTCCAGTATTATGTGCTACAAAAGTGATGAAAGTGAGCATCCTTGTTGTGTTCCAGATATTAGAGGAAGCACTTTCATTTTTTTACTATTCATTATGGTGTTAGCTGTGGGTTTGTCATATTTAGCCTTTATTATGTACCCGATTTGCCAGAAGTTTTTATCATAAAGCTATGTTATTATACATTTTATCAAATGCTTTTTCTGCATCTATTGAAATGATTTTTGGTTTTGTTCTTGGTTCTGTTAATGTGATATCTCATATTGATTTGCATGTGTTGAACCACTTTTAGCTGCCTGAGATGAGTCTCACTTGATCATGGTGAATGTTTTTTTTTTTTTTTTTTGTTTGTTTGTTTGTTTGTTTTTGATGTGTCGTTGAATTTGGTTTGCTAGTATTTTGTTGAGGATTTTTGAATCTATGTTCATCAGTGATCTGGGCCTATAGTTTTCTTTTTCAGTTGTGTCCCTGTCTGGTTTTGGTATCAGGTTAATTCTGGCCTTATAGAATGAGTTTGGAAGTATCCCCTCCTCTTTAATTTTTTTGCAGAGTTTGAGTAGAATTGGTATTATTTTTTAAGTGTTTGGTAGATTTTAGCAGTGAAACGAATTCCATTTGTTTTGTACTTTTTTCTTTTTTTTTTCTAGTTCCTTGAGGTACATTTTTAGGTTGCTTATTTGAAGTCTTAAACTTTTTGATGTATGGGCTTATTGCTGTGAACTTTTAGTACTGTTTTTGCTACATCTCATGGATTTTGGTATGTTGTATTTCCATTTTCATTAGTTTCAAGAGAGTTTAAAATTTTATTCTTAATTTCTTTATTCAGCTTTTGGTTGTTCAGAAGCATGTTGTTTAATTTCCATATTTTTGTATAGTTTTCATGGTCACTCTGAGTATTGATTTCTAGTTTTATTCCATTGTGGTCAGAAAGGATATTTGATATGATAGCTACTCTTTTGAATTTGTTGAGACTTGTTTTGTAGCCCCACATATGGTCTTTTTTGGTGACTGTTTCATGTGCTGATGAAATGAATGTGTATCCTGTGACCCTTGGGTGAAATCTTCTGTAAATGTAAGTTAGGCCTATTTTATCTAGTATGTAATGTAACTCCAATATTTATGAATTTTCTGTCTGGATGATCTGTCCATTATTGAGCTTGGGCTGTTGAAATCCCCTGCCATTATTGTAGTGTAATCTAGACCTCCTTTTAGGTCTATTAATGTTTGCTTTATATAAATGGGAACTCTGATGTTTGGTGTATAGTTATTTATAATTGTTATATCCTCTTGCTGAATTGGCCACTTTATTATTATGTAATAACCCTTTTCTTTTTCACTTTTTGCAGTCTTTGACATTTAGTCTATTTTATCTTATGTAAGTATAGCTACTCTTGCTGTTTTATGGTTTCCACTTGCATCAAATATATTTTCCCATCCCTTCACCTTCAATCTTTGTTTGTCTTTGTAAGGGTTTCTTGTATGTACCACAGAGTTGGGTCTTGACTCTATCCGTTTAACCACTCTGCTTTTAATTGAATAATTTAGTCTATTTACTTCTTACTTAGTTCATGTGCATTTTACATGCTATCAATACTGTTGATAAGTACTAACTTAAAACTGCCATTTTATTGCTTAATTGTCGTTTGTTTTGAAGGGTTATTTATTTTCTTCTTATAGAATTTTGAGAGTTTGTTTACATATTTTAAATATAAGTTCTTTAGTATGCAACTTACAGACATTTTCTCTGTTTACATGGCTTGTCTTCTTATTTTCTTAACAATGTCTTTTGCAAAGGAAAAGTTTTGAATTTTGATAATGTCTTAGTTATTCATGTTGCTGTAACAAAATACTATAAATTGTGTAGTTTATAAACAAAAGAAATTGCTTACTTACAGTTCTAGAAGCTGGAAAGTTCAAGATAAAGATGAATGAAGATTTGGTGCTTGGTGACAGCTTGCTTCCTGACTCACAGATAGTGCCTTCTCACTGTGTCCTCACATAGTGAAAGGAGTGAACCAGATCCTTTGGGCTTACTTTACAACAGCACTAATCCCTCCCAAAATGTCTTGCCTTCTAGTATAATCACCTTAGGGTGTAGAATTCAACGTGTGAATTTTTGAGGAGACATAAACATTCAGACCATAGCAGATGATTTTGAATTTATCATTTTTGTCTTTTACGGGTCACACTTGCAATGTTTTATCTAAGAACTTATTTATCTAAGAAACCAAAGAGAATTACTTCTCCACTGAATTATTGTACCTTTGTAAAAAAAAAAAATTGTCCATTTACATATGGGTTTGTATTTGGATTCTCTATTGTATTCCATAGATTGATTTGTTAATCTTAAACTCAATAACACACTGTAGCATTATAATAAATTTTAAAATCAGGAAGTGTTAATCTTCCAACTTTGTTATACTTTATCAAAATTATTTTGACAATTCTAGGTTCTTTCAAATTCCATATAAACTTTACAATTTGTTCGTCAATTTCCAAATAAAGGACTGCTGGGATTTTGTTTGGGATTGGGATGAATTTCTAGAACAATTTGGGGAGAAATGAGAAAGGGAAAGCTTGAACATTGTGATAATCTTTTATTCAATTGCTTCAAAGGAAAAAAGATAGCTATTCAAATGAAGAAGAAATGAAATTCACATTTTTCCTTCAATGGTTATGCCATTGTGTGTTCATGCTTAGGAATGGTAGGTGGAATAAAATGTGGAATGTGCTTTAAAACAAAACTAATTGTGAGAATAATTAGAAGATTAAAAGAATATTTCCTATAGAAATGAAAGTCCTGTTAGGATTAAATGAATGATTATTAGTTATTTTGGGTGCTATATGGGTGCAAGAGATTTTGAAGAGATATTGAATGATTCAGATTTGAGAGAAAGCATACTATATTTATTCATATAAAAGAAATATTAGGGACATCATGTTTATCTTAGTGGAGGTAAAGCAGAGTAATTACTTTTGCTAAGTAGGGGACAGATATTACCAGAAAAACTGAATTAATTTTTTTGCACTGTAATTTCCATCTTAAATAAAGTAACAGTAACCACTGTGATGCTATCCATTTCCCTAACTCAAATGTCTGTAATTAAGCACGGAATTCACCCATCCCTACTTATTATGACTGTCAGCGTTTTTAAACCTTTATAGCTTTCACAGTGCTCTTCGACTGAGCAAAATTTAATAGAATAGAATAAAAATATCCCGGGGATATCCAGGAGCTAATAAATACATGTCTTGTTTCCCAGCTCTATGTCTTTAGTAATAGATTGAAAGAGGGCTATATTAAGTGATTTTCCTTATAGACCTTAAAGTTACTGCTTTCTTACCATGTTTATTGCTTTTATTATTTTAAAACTAAATTCCATGCCAAATATTTAGCAAAGTGCCTTAGAGATATGAGATGGTATAGAGACTAAGAAATAAGGGATTAGTCAAGGAATTAG